>NC_133454.1:26865000-27165000 GCF_048565385.1 Saimiri boliviensis | reverse complement strand
AGCAAGTTCAGCACATGAAAGTGCACTCAATCCCAAGTCATTAGCAGAGTTCACATTGAAACTAGTTTCTCACTCTTTACACCCACCAGAATAGGCACGTTATCAGAGACAAAAATGCAAAGGGTGGTGAGGATGTGGAGGAACTTGAACTGTCAGGTTACTCTGGGAACATACTTAGTTTCAACCATTTTGATAAATGGCTTTCTAGTGTGTACTGCAGTCATCAGCACCTGTGACCCTACAGTCTCACTCCTGCCATCTATGTCCAAGAGACATATATGAGCCTGGGATGTTGGTGTCCACCTGGGGGACTTCACAGAAGCCTTGTTTCAAGCAATCATCATGAGAAACAGCAGAGTGAATGTAAAAGACACGGAGGTGTAAACTAGTTGTGCCAACTTTCTCCAATGTTATATACTGACTCAGCAGAACAAAATGAGGAATGCCTCACCACATGGAACGTGGGTGAAATTCACATATTCACATGTAATTTTCAACCAGAAACAAAAGAGTACATACTGTAGGTTTGCATTTATATGATGTTTAAAAATAAAGTTAAAATGTGTTGATCATGATCAGCATAGGTATGTCCTGGGATTACTGCCCGGAAATTAGCTGCAGAGGGACTGCCGGGGATTTACATCTGGGTGGTGTTAACACTGTTTCTAAGAAGGCAGCAGTCTGCACATGTCATGTGTGCACTGAGCCACAGGTAAACAACCATCACCTAAAAACTAATGCAAGTAATATCTTTCCATCATGCAAACGTCCATCCTTATTGTCTCCCTGTGAGTCTATCTATATTTTAAATAGAAGTAACTTCAATTTTGTATGTACAAGAACACACTCACACTGCTCTCTTTTAACTGGGAAAATCATGATAGCAAATTCTGTAAAAGACATGACAAGAAAGGTGAATTAAAAGTCAAACTCTTTCGAATACTGTTGCCAAAATATCACACAGTACTATAGCAATCTTGATTCCGAGGTTTGTTTTTTTAATTTTCCTTTAAGTTTGGGATACATGTGCTGAATGTGCAGGTTAGTTACACAGGTACACTTGCACCATGGTGGTTTGCTGTACCTATCAACCTGTCATCTAGGTTTTAAGTCCACACACATTAAGTATTTGTCCTAATGCTGTCCCTCCCCTTGCCCCCTGCCCCTGACAGGCCCCAGTGTGTAATGTTCCCCTCCCTTTGTCCACGTGTTCTTATTGTTCAACTCCCACTTACAAGTAACAATATGCGGTGTTTGGTTTTCTGTTCCTGTGTTAGTTTGCTGAGGACGATGGCTTCCAGCTTTATCTATGTCCCTGCAAAGGACATGAGCTCACTCTTTTTATGGCCGCACAGTATTCCATGGTGTATGTGTGCCACATTTTGGTTTTGTAAAGGAAAGACTGGGGTTTTGATATGGATGTAAATGTGGTGGGATGAGGACAGGATCCCTACTGTTTAGGGCGCTGCTGGGGAGAGTGGTGAGAAGAGACAGAAACCTCAGGTTAGAGGAATGGACATTTTGTTAGAAATAGGACCTGGGTGGTCCTCAGGGACAGTCCTGGGGTGGGGAGTCCAGGCTGTAGCTGTGGAGGATTCCCTCTAAGAGGAGAAGGGACTCTGTACATTGTCCCTGTAGGGCTCAGGATGCCATAGGAGTCTGAAGATGCTGACTTTGGTTTGGAAGAAGTGAACAGGAAGAAAGGTCCACTCTGTGCAGGTGCAGCCACTGCCTGTCCTCAGCCAGGCCTTAGTCCAGCTGCACAGACAGTGGCTCAGATCAATAGTAAGTCAGGCAGGAAGCTTTTTAAACTGAGTTCATCAAGCCACTGACACTTCAGCCCAAGTGCCCCTTATAAGACAAGGGCATTAGCTGCTCACCCAGGGCTGGTCAAGTGGAGGGAAGCGAAGCGGTCATGTGACAGTTTAGAATGTTGCTTTCTAATACAGCTGGGTGTTCCAAACCTAATACAATTAGGGGTCAGTTAGCTGCAGGGGTCCCTTGTAACCAACTTATCATTGGAAACGTGTAGCCCATGGCAGCTGCCTGGGACGCTGCTATGAAAGGATTGCCCTGTTTTGAAACACCATTGTCCCTCCAAGAGGCTTCATTTGAGATAAACCCACATTCTGTTTGGGGTCTGGGATGGAAAGGAAGAGACAGAGGCTGGGTCTTGTGTCCAAGCTCTTTTCAGGGCTCAGGCACCTATTCCAGGACATCAGCCCTCCCACAGAAATCCTGGGTCAGGACGTCTTGAGAGTCAGGGGAGTTCGTGTTTTGGGGGGTCTAGAGCACGATCTGGAGGTCTGGAGTGTGAAGACATCTCTGGCCCCGAGGCCTCAGATACGTTTCTGCCCGAGGTGCATCACACAGCAGTGTGGTGACTGGAAGGTCACATGCCTTTAAGAGAATTTCTTCCAACTGTGAAGTGCAGGCCACAGCTCCTGCTCTGCCCACCCTCAGGGCTGACGTGGGCATCACAGGAGATGATCGCATGTACTGTCCATGCGCTGTAAAGCCTCCCACACAGGCAAATGAAGAAAAGCTAACCTCCACCCTCCCTGCCCTGGAGCATCCATGTCCCCTCTCTGGTCACCCACTGTCAAGTGTGTAGCTTCTTCTCCCAGGCATTTAATGATGGAGGAATCGTGGAGCATTGAAGAATCAGCCGCTTTTTTTAAAGCTTTAACTCTGTTCGATGATCTTCGGCCTCATCCTGCTAACCAGTCAGCCCTATTAAAGTGTTTAGACGGCAGTGCAGAGAAATGGAGCTGAGGGGTTGCAGGACGTTCCCCGGTTCTCGTGGCTCTAAGTGGGACTGAGCCCAGGCCCTCGGGCCCCAGCTCCCACGCTCAGTCACTCTGTTCAGCTGCCTTTCTGGACCATCTCATCATAAAGGCATTGTCCACACAACCTGTCTCTTAGGTGTTTCAACTGCACGTGAAAACCCAAGATCTTCCAAAAGCCCAGCATTGGCTCAAAGGCTGTCAGGGAGTCAGTGCAGTGGGATCCACCGTTTGAGTTCTGCATAAAGTATGATCCGTTTCCTCTGGTCTTCTGCCAACAAGATGTCAGCAGCTCTCTTTACTGTGAGTGCATTTCCCAGGTTCTTAGCTGATGAATTTGAGGAGAAAAGCATTTTCCTCCTTCAAGAATCTATACAGCCTCAGACCAGCAGCAAGTCAAGAAGGAGCCCCCGACCAAGCACAGGCGCAGCTGCAGACGGTGAGCTGACCGCACTGCGGAGACTCAGCCCTAATGTTGATTCAAGAATAACGATTGCAGGTTTGTTCCAAAGTTGCATATTTAAAATAAATTAATAAAAATGCTGTGAGAAAATTTTAATTTACTATTCAATCACTAGTGTTTCAACCATAGGAAGATACACCCACAGCTCAGCTTTGGTTCACATTTAATAGTGAAACACATCTGAAGCTCCTGATTAGACATTAACTGATTGTTAAACATTTGCTGTAGTAGATCAGCTCCCAAAATAGAGTTGGAAAATGACTCTTTAGTTAATAGATGTTATTATTTGGATAACTTTTACATTAGCAAAAGTTAGATACTGAAGTTAGCACAGGCCCCTTTCCTCCATTTCCCCCATAATTGACGTATCAGAATGGTGCATTTGTCATGGTTAATGAACCAATATTTACACACTATTAACTTATGTCTTAGCATTATGGATTACTTTCTATTTTGCATTTTCGTGTGTGTGTGTGTGTGTGTGTGTGTGTGTGTGTGTGTGTGTGTGTGTGTTTAATTTGCAATGTCTGTCTCCACCTTGCATGTGCACTCATTGTTCTCTACTGACAACCCCCTGGGCTTCACCTGTTATTCTTTCTGCCTGTTCCTTGGAAACAGCTTTTTTTTTTTTTTTTAAACCAATCTCACTCTGTTATCCAGGCTGGAGTGCAGTGGCCTGATCTCGGTTCCCTGTAACTTCTGCCTCCCAGTTTCAAGTGATTCTCATGCCTCAGCCTCTCGAGTGGCTGGGATTGCAGGCAGTCACCACCACACTTTTAGTAGAGATGGGGTTTCCTCATGTTGGCCCAGCTGGTCTCTGACTCCTAACCTCGAGTGATGTGCCCACCTCGGCCTCCCAGAGTGCTGGGATTACAGGCATGAGCCACCACACCCAGCTGGAAACAGCTGATTTTTTAAATTGTCTCTAGAGTTTGCCTTTTTACAAAATGACACCTAGCTTGAATCATAGAATATGTAGCTTCTTCAATAGACATTAAGGATCATGCCATGTTGGTCCATGGTGCCAGCACCTTGCTCTGAAACAACCCAGCCTCCAGAACTGTGAGAAAGAAAAAACTGTGTTTATACCACCCAGCCCACGGTATTTGGGTTATCTTTTCTTTTCTGGGGACAGGATCTCTGTATTGCCTAGGCTGGAGTGCAGTGGTGCGATCTGAGTTCATTGCAGCCTTGACCTTCTGGGCTCAAGTGATCCTCCCATCTCAGCTTGGACCACAGGCACACACCACCATGCCAGACAAATTTTCTTTATATTTTTGTAGAGATGGGGGGTCGCACTATGTTGCCTAGGCAGGTCTTGATCTCCTGGCCTCAAGCAATGTTGGGATTCACTCAGGGTGGCTGGCAAGATATTAAGGGAAATACCGGGGCAAATTATAAGATAGAGTCTCAAACCTTTTGGAAGGCCAGAAGGTTTTCATAACTTGTAATAATGGAACAGGCTGAAGGAAGCCGGCTCTTACCTTAGAGTATGAGGTCACGGGTACAAATTGGGGGTAATAGAAGTGTCCCCAGTTAGGTCTGTTCACCCCACGTTCCTTTGTCTCTAACTCCCTTGTTTACTCACATGGTCTGAAAACTAACCTTTGAGCCCACGGCCGTCTGGGGAAAGTCAAAGGGAGATTACCCCTTAATGGTGTTTGCTCTGGGCCCTGGAAATTAACACGTTAAAGGTTAACGTGTTAATTATCCACGAGCATGTTGACTTAGAACTTCTGTCATTAAATCTAAACTGAATCAATGCGAGGAGGTACAGCTATTGAAGGGTTGGGTAGCCCAGTGTCCCTCTGAGAGCAGCTGACTTGTTCACAGTACTTTGTGTGTGGAGGGTATTTATTCATCTGTCACAGGGTCAGGGTTTGCAGGACAGGTCCCCACAGGTGGGGATCAGCGTCTCAAAGCAATCCACCTGCCTCAGCCTCCCAAGGTGCTGGGGTAAGAGGGGGGAGCCTCCTCGCCCAGCCAGCCTTGTTCTAGCAGCCTGCACTGACCCTGGCCAACTCTTCCAGATGACACTGGTTGGAGAGGGCAGTCGGGAGGGGCAGTATCAGGCTTTGAGCTGTGTGAAAGGGGAAGTTTTGCCCAGCAGCAAATTCTCTCTGGATTAAGAGTGTGGTGATTGGCAGCCACGTGAACTAGAGAGACTCATTCTCCAGGGAAAGCCTGCACCTCCCCCAGGGTGTCTGTGCTGGCTCCTGGGGCCTCTGACCACTGCTTTCCATCTGGGGCTCTGTGTTCACAGGGGAGGGCAAAAGGCCTGAGAAACTCCACACAGTGTGACTGGTCCTTGTGGTCTCTTCTCTCCTGTAATTGTAGGTGACCTCAGGAAAACAACCTGGATTCTGCAATCACTGACATGCTAATGAAAAATCCAGATGGAAAGAAAGGTGGGGCTTTCCTGCTGCCTTCAGTCTGGAGATCTGATTCCAGCTTCCTGCCTGGCACAAAGTTGGGTGGTGGAAGGAGAGGTTTTTGCAGGTGAAGAACCCTGGCCTCATTGTACAGTCCCTGGAGGAGCCATGTCCCTCTGGGTGGGTGGGTTTGTGTGCATGGGACTCTGGGGGGGTCTTTATGGGTGTCATGCAGTGTGACTGAGTGTGTGTGGGAGCATGTGGGTGGGAGTGTGTCTCCTCAGGAGACGTGTCCCACCTACACAGCACAGGTGCCACATCAATGTTCTCTAGGGGAACCCCACTGCCACTGTGTGCTTTCCACACATTGACACGTTCATGGCTCACCACAGCCTTGCCCAGGGGCTCACTTTCCAGCCCTGTGCCTTGGAAAATGAGGCACAGAGAATGACCCACGCTCCTGAGCTTTTCTGTGAAAGAAATGCAGGTGAGTGAGGGGCGGGGCCCCGTGCGGAAGCTCAGGACCACTGGGTGGCATTCCTCCCTCAGCAGCAGGCTCCTGAGTCGCAGGGCAGGGGTGATCCAGCCCCATGCATATGCCTGGAGGTACCTGGGCATGTGGAGTTCCAAGACACCACCCATGGTTGAAAGGTGGCCCCAGTGCTCACACAGCCCAGGTCATCTGTGCATATGTCACAGATTTTCACCCAGCCATTAGCTTAAAAAGTCCAAGTCATGGACACAGAGTAGAAGGGTGGTGTCGGAGAGTGAAGAACATGAAGAGCTGGTGAAGGGCACCAAGTTTCAGTTATGCGGTGAGTGCGTTCTGGAGACCTGGCACACAGCATGGTGGCCGTGGTTGATAGTGACAAACGGCCTACTCCGAATCTGCTGAGAAAGCACACCTGGAATATTCCCACCACACACAAATGGCAACCATGTGAAGGGATGGGAATGTTTATGAGCTTGATGGTGGTCACCATTTCACATTGTTTGCATATACCAAAACTTCACATTATATACTCTCTCTCTCTCTCTCTCTCTCTCTCTCTCTCTCTCTCTCTCTCTCTATATATATATATATATATATATATATATATATATATAGTTGTTCAATTCTGTCTCAATAAAGCCAGGAAAATATTCTTAGAAATGTTCTGTGAGCTACACATCCTGGAAGTGATGAATTAGAACCAGCAGGATCCCTGGTGATCAGTGGGGCCCGTCAACCTGGCTGAAGCGCCCCAGGATGGCAGAGTTAGAGCGCCAGCTCCTGGCCCATACCTCCCTCTGTAAGGAGCTGCCCTTCCGGGCTGTGTGAGCAGGTCCAGGGAGATGTCAGGAAGACACTGGCAATTTCGTGACAGTTAAACATGGCAGGAGAGGCCAGGGGACTTTCTTGTTGCATCACAGTGTAGAGTTGGGTACATGGGGACACTGAGCACTTCCTGATAATTTAGGTGGCCTCTCGCTCCACAGCTGAGGACTCTGAGCCTCATCCCAGTCCTGCTTCTCTTTTCCAAGCCTCTTCCACCCAGGAGGATGACCCAGCAGCAGCGGAGCCCATGCGGCAAACTCACCACACCCATGCACGGCAGGGCTGCGTCCATCTCAAGCCAGTGCCCCGAGCCATCCACAGGCAACACCGCCAATGCATTCCCAGGCAGCCCCTCTGTCTTCCTAGCCTCCCTGAGAGGCTGCTTGGGGAAGTCCCACCTCACAGCAAGGAAGGAGTGCCTGTCTTTGTCCAAAATCAGGGCAATGCTTTGTTGATTTATTTCATTTCAAATTGGCTCGTGTATGAAAATCTGGCACTATACATAACATGTGATACATACTGTTTACTGGCAAGACAGGATCAGTCACTAATGGCAACCTCAGCTCATAAACAAACTGGGGGAGGGGCTGCCCTCAGCACCTGTACTTCCTCCTTCTGGGACTAAGAATTTCCCAATTGCCAGCCAAAATAGACTCGGGAGACCCACCCTCCAGGGAAAGCTCCTGTATGTCCCGTGTCCTCACCGTCCCAGCGGGGCTTTGACTGGACTGCAGTTTCCCCTCTGTTTATCTAAAGCAACCTGTTCTGTAGTTATGATACAGAAGTGCTGGGAAGGGAAGAGCATGGTCCCTTTAAATGATAGGAAACAGGGGAAGGGAAGGGCTGGTTAGAGGAGGGTGAGGTCCCTGGTAGGGCTCCACCCCAACAGACCTAGGTGAGGACAAGCAGTCCTGCCTTCATGCCCAAATGTTGCATTTCCCACGACCACCCTGTCCCACCACGTTGAGAGATGCGTATCAATGGAGCAACACCGAGGCGGCTGGACACTGAGAGGGATGCCCTGTGAGGTGCCAGCACGTGGGCAGGCCACAGGCAGAGGCAGAATGACGTGGCGTTTGGCCAGAGTGGTCAAAGAAGAGTCCCACCGCTGGGGAAGGGTTGGGCCCCCACTGTCCCACCTCCAGGGGAAAGCCATCTCCCTGCCTGCTGCCCGATCTGCTGGGAGCTTCTCCCACTCAGTAAAACCTTGCACTCATTCTCCAAGCCCAGGTGTGATCCGATTCTTCCCTACACCAAGGCAAGAAGCTCTGGGACTGAGAAAGCCCTGTGTCCCTGTGACAAGTAGAGGGTCTAACTGAGTGGGTTAACAGGTGCCACCTGTAGACAGCAAGCTAGAAGACACCCTGTGACACACGCCCACTGGTGCTTCAGATGCAAACTCACCCCTAGACACCGCCATGGGGCCAGAACCCCACAGCCTGCCCGTCCGCAGAAGTTGGCCGCACTCCCACCGCACGCCCTGTGGGGGGAACAAGGGAACATTTCCCGTTTCGATCACAGATCATCCGAGAGTGAATAAAAGGGGTGCGTGATCTGGAATCACGCACTTGCTGAGAAGAAGTGGAGGTGACGTGGAAAGTGGAACCTTCCAGCTTTGGTTGGGGAGGCGCCTTGATTCTGGGTTCCTGTGAGGGGGGAGGATCAGGGAAGTGGTGATGGAAGCTGATTTTCCAGATAAAGAGTAATGTGCACGTTTCAGGGAGCAGGTGAACTCCCTTCAGAGGGTGGGAGGCTGGCGTACAGGGTGGGCACCTGCGTGTGGATGTGCACGCTGCTCTCTGAGTGCGGCTGTCTGCGAGGCCCTGCATTCATGTCTCCTCGGCAGCACAGCCACTATCGTCAGTTTCCAAATAAAAAACTCGCATCTCCATGATTGCATATTTATTTATTTATTTAAATATTATCAAATTTATGCTTTGTATGTGTGTAGTTCATGACACTCCAGGCTGTGGCCAGGGCCAGGGGAGATGAGGGTGGGCTCCTGGGGACAGCGAGGTGTCCGCTCCCCTCTGCTGCTGCCTCCCTGATTTTCCAGCACAGGTTTGCAGGGCCATGCTCTTCACTCTGCTTACAATTTGCCCCCAGCTGTGAACCCCTCTAGGACCTGGATACGACCCACTGTTTAGCACCCCCAGGGCCTCACAGAGTGGCCAGTACTTGTGGCTGTGTGCAGGAAGTTCCTACTAGATGAAAGATAGCACTTGTCCATTGATAGCTGCTCTGCAAGGAAAAACCCAGAGAGGTGGGGTGATGTCCCCCACGTGTCTGATCCCCAGCACTATAGTCTCCAGGGTGGCAGCCATTAGCCAGGGGTGTCTATTTTAATTAAATTTTTTAAAATGTACTATCTAGTATCTCATCACACTGGGCACATTTCCAGCACCCAGCAGCCCTGCACACAATGCAGAGAATGTTCCCGTCTTCACAGGATAGTCTTGCAGCAGCGGCTCTGACCAGGCACAGGGTCTGCTCGTTGGATCATTGACCTGAAGCCTGCCCGTAGAAGTTGGGGGCCCACATTGATAAGGCTGGTGGTGAGAGCTGTAATGACCTAGAGGACAGGGGAGTGGCAGGTTGAAAGGGGGTCCTCTCTTGATAGGAAAGTTTGCAGATGTGAGCAGTGACTTGATGAAGGCCTCTGATGCCAGAGAGCCCAGATGAGTCCTAAGAAGGCAGAGGACAGAGCAGGGAGTTGCTGTGGGAGGTAGTGTGGCCTCCCCTGCAGCAGGCAGGATGGGTCAGCCCTCCGGTAATGCCTTTCTTGCTGGTGTTTGTGTCTCCAGAGCTTGATTGGCCACAGGAGACATGGTTCCAGCAGTGACAATGAAGACACTCCAGGTAGATGCACACACTGGAGAGAGGGCACCTCAGAAGAGGCTTGAGACGTCAATCGCCACCAGCAGGGGTCTGTCCTGCAGTCCCTGATGCAATGATGGGTGAATAAATGCACTCTCACGCCTGCTTCAGTGATTCAAGTGGGTTCAGGGTGGTCATTGACTGCTTTCAGAGGGTGACTGCAGCCAGTGGACAGACCCCTGTCCATCCTCACGTTTATTCAGTATGAATTCCGTAACAGAGGTTCTAAGCCAAAATACCTGTGGATAATTAGCATGGTGAAAAGAGTGGCCCAGAGCAAACACCATTAACGGGTAATTCCCCTTTCACCTCTCCCTGACTGGACCATCCAGCACAAAGTTTACATGAGGAAAAAGACTAGAGACAAAGGGATGTGGGATCGAGACACTTAACTGGGAAAGCCTCTTATCATCTTTTCCCTAACGTAATGGACCAGCTGCCTTCAGCCTGTCCCAATAAAACCCTCAGCCTTCCAAAAGGCTTGAGACTAATCTATAACTTTCCCTAATATTTCTCTAATATTTTGCCAGCCACCCCAAGTGAATTCCAACAGATGATTCCCAGGGGCAGCCCAGCCAGGCCTGCTGCTTCAGAGACGAGGAAGGGGGAGGGGGATGAAACCAAAAAAAAAAAAAAAAAAAAGGAAATACGTGTAATTCGTAAAATGTTAATGATACAATTTAAAAAGCAATTATGTCTATGGCCGTGGAGTGTCTTGTTTGTCACCTTCTTGCTTTGCTCCTCAAAGATTATCTTCACCACATGACCTGATCTTTTCTGCCTCTGCCACCACCAAATATCAGACACTTGGGTTTTGTTGGTTATCATCTCTTGAGAACTAAGCGTAGAGTGACTGGTCTGGGTGTTGGTGCTGGCCTGTACTGCAGGACATCCACGGGCACAGCTCACTCCCAGACACTAGAACCCGGGACCCAGCTCTCCCAGAGAGCGTCAGGTAGGGTTGGGAGTGGACCTTTCCCGTCTGCACTGCACTCCCAGGTCTAGTAGCAGCAACTTGGCATTTCTGCTGCTCTGCTTACTCCTGGTTTAATGACACTCCTGTGGTTGTGGAACTTCATCTATCGGCCTCAGAGTGGAGCAGTTGCAGCAAACTCATCCCCTTCCGTGATGACCTCGAGCTGGGAAGGCCCCTCCAAATCCTGACGTGGGTGAGCAGCCAGGGCCTCATCACTGCACATAGCTTAGTCATGGAGTGCCGGCAGTCCCTGGAAGTGCAATTGAGTGACCCCTTATCCAATTACAAGACCCATAAGGCATCTCCAATGACACTGGTTGACCAGTAATATTCAGGCATTTGGGAAAGCAGGCAGCCCTGAAGAGGCATCGTGATGGACACCATCAGGTCCACTAATGTCCAACCCATGCACTATTTAGACATGCTCATTTCATGGGGCAGTTTCTCCAGGAATCCGTTTGGCCTTTTTTCCCAGAAAAATAATGTCAAGAGGTCATCAGTGGAAGGAGCCATAGAACCTGATGGTGTCCAGCGGTAACTGAGGCTGGCTGTCCTCCTCCTCCACTGCCCTTCCAGCTGCCCCAACTGGACACTGAATGTGTGTCCACAAAGCCACCAACAGTGTAAAAGTGTTCCTATTTCTCCATACCCTCTCCAGCATTTGTTTTCTCCAGATTTTTTAATGATTGCCATTCTAACTGGCATGAGATGGTATCTCAATGTAGTTTTGATTTGCATTTCTCTAATGACCAGTGATGATGAGCATTTTTTCATATGTTTGTTGGCCTCCTGTATGTCTTCTTTTATAAAGTGTCTGTTCATATCCTTTGCCCATTTTTGAATGGGCTTGTTTGTTTTTTTCTTGTAGATCTGTTTTAGTTCTTTGTAAATTCTGGATATCAGCCCCTTGTCAGATGGGTAGACTGTAAAAATTTTTTCCCATTTAGTTGGTTGCCGATTCACTCTACTGACTGTTTCTTTTGCCATGCAGAAGCTGTGGAGTTAGATTAGGTCCCATTTGTCTATTTTGGTTTTTGTTGCCAATGCTTTTGGTGTTTTGCTCATGAAGTCCTTGCCTATGCCTATGTCCTGAATGGTTTTGCCTAGATTTTCTCTAGGGTTTTTATGGTGTTATGTCTGATGTTTAAGTCTTTAATCCATCTGGAGTTAATTTTAGTGTAAGGTGTCAGGAAGGGGTACAGTTTCTGCTTTCTGCACATGGCTAGCCAGTTTTGCCAACACCATTTATTAAACAGGGAATCCTTTCCCCATTGCTTGTTTCTGTCAGGTTTGTCAAAGATAGGATGGTTGTAGACATGTTGTGTTTCCTCTGAGGCCTCTGTTCTGTTCCATTGGTCTATATCTCTGTTTTGGTACCAGTACCATGCTGTTTTGATTACTGTAGCCTTGTAGTATAGTTTGAAGTCCGGTAGTGTGATGCCTCCTGCTTTGTTCTTTTTGCTTAGAATTGACTTGGCTATATGGTATAGTTTGAAGACCAGTAGTGTGATGCCTCCTGCTTTGTTCTCTTTGCTTAGGATTAACTTGGCTATGTGGGCTCTCTTTTGGTTCCATATGAAACATAAGGTGTTTTTTTCCAGTTCTGTGAAGAAGGTCATTGGTAGCTTGATGGGAATAGCATTGAATTTGTAAGTTACTTTGGGCAGTATGGCCATTTTCACGATGTTGATTCTTCCTAATCATGAACATGGAATGTTTCTCCATCTGTTTGTGTCCTCTCTTATTTCGTTGAGCAGTGGTTTGTAGTTCTCCTTGAAGAGGTCCTTTACGTTCCTTGTTGGTTGTATTCCTAGGTATTTTATTCTCTTTGTGGCAATTGTGAATGGCAGTTCGTTCTTGATTTGGCTCTCTTTAAGTCTACGACTGGTGTATAGGAATGCTTGTGATTTTTGCAAGTTGATTTTGTATCCTGAGACTTTGCTGAACTTGTTTATCAGTTTCAGGAGATTTTGAGCTGAGACAATGGGGTCTTCTAGATATACAATCATGTCATCTGCAAATAGAGACAATTTGATTTCCTCCTTTCCCATTTGAATACTCTTTATTTCTTTTTCTTGCCTGATTTTTCTGGCTAGAACTTCCAGTACTGTATTGAATAGGAGTGGTGAGAGAGGGCATCCTTGTCTAGTGCCAGATTTCAAAGGGAATGTTCCCAGTTTTTGCCTATTCAGTATGATATTGGCTGTTTGGTTTGTCATAAATAGCTTTTATTATTTTGAGATACATTCCTTCAATACCTAGTTTATTGAGGGTTTTTAGCATAAAGCATTGTTGAATTTTGTCAAAGGCCTTCTCTGCATCAATTGAGATAATCGTGGTTTTTGTCTATGGTTCTGTTTACGTTTATGGACTTGCATATGTTGAACCAGCCTTGCATCCCCGGGATGAATCCTACTTGATCATGGTGGATAAGCTTTTTGATGTGCTGTTGCAATCAGCTTGCCAGTATTTTATTGAAGATTTCTGCATCTATGTTCATCATGGATATTGGCCTCAAATTTTCTTTTCTTGTTGAGTGTCTGCCGGGTTTTGGTATCAGGATGATGTTTGTCTCATAAAATGATTTGGGAAGGATTCCCTCTTTTTAGATTTTCTGGAATAGTTTCAGGAATGGTATTAGCTCCTCTTTTTATGTCTGGTAGAATTCGGCTGGGAACCCATCTGTACCTGGGCATTTTTTGGGTGGTAGGCTCTTAATTGCTGCCTCAACTTCAGACCTTGTTATTGGTCTATTCAGGGTTTCAATTTCTTCCTGTTTTAGGCTTGGGAGGATGCAGGTGTCCAGGAATTTCTCCATTTCTTCCAGGTTTACTAGTTTATGTGCATAGAGTTGTTTGTAATAATCTCTGGTGATGGTTTGGATTTCTGCGGAATCTGTGGTGATATCCCCTTTATTGTTTTTTATTGCATCAATTTGGTTCTTCTCTCTTTTTTATTAATCTGGCTAGTGGTCTGTCTATTTTGTTGATCTTTTCGAAAAACCAGCTCCTGGATTTATTGATTTTTTGAAGCGTTTTTTGTGTCTCTATTTCCTTCAGTTCTGCTCTGATCTTAGTTATTTCCTGTCTTCTTCTACGTTTTGAGTTTTTTTGATCTTGCTCCTCTAGCTCTTTCAATTTTGATAATAGGGTGTCAATTTTAGATCTCTCCCTTCTTCTCATGTGGGCACTCATTGCTATATATTTTCCTCCAGAGACTGCTTTAAATGTGTCCCAGTGATTCTGGTATGTTGTGTCTTCATTCTCATTTGTTTTGAAGAACATCTTTATCTCTGCATTCATTGCATTGTTTATCCAGTAAACATTCAAGAGTAGGTTGTTCAGTTTCCATGAAGCTGTGCGGTCCTGAGTTAGTTTCTGCATTCTGAGTTTTAATTCAATTGCACTGTGGTCTGAGAGACTGTTTGTTATGATTTTCGTTCTTATGCATTTGCTGAGGAGTGATTTATTGCCAATTATGTGGTCAATTTTAGAGTAGGTGTGATGTGGTGCTGAGAAGAATGTATATTCTGTGGATTTGGGGTGGAGAGTTCTGTAAATGTCTATTAGGTTTGCTTGTTCCAGATCTGAGTTCAGGTCCTCGATATCCTTGTTAATTTTCTGTCTGGTTGATCTGTCTAATATTGGCAATGGGGTGTTAAAGTCTCCCACTATTATTGTGTGGGAGTCTAAGTCTCTTTGCAAGTCTTTAAGAACTTGCCTTATGCATCTGTGTGCTCCTGTATTGGGTGCATGTATATTTAGTATCATTAGCTCTTCTTGTTGCAGTGATCCTTTTACCATTATGTAATGTCCTTCTTTGTCTCTTTTTATCTTTGTTGCTTTAAAGTCTATTTTATCAGAGATGAGAATTGCAAATTCTGCTTTTTTTTTTTTTTTGGTCTCCATTTTCTTGGTAGATCTTCCTCCATCCCTTTATTTTAAGCCTTTGTGTATCCTTGCATGTAAGATGGGTTTCCTGGATACAGCACACTGATGAGTTTTGGCTTGTTATCCAATTTGCTAGTCTGTGTCTTTTGATTGTGGCATTTAGTCCATTTATTTAGGGATAGTATTGTCATGTGTGAATTTGATACTATCATTTTGATGCTACCCGGCTGTTTTGTTGGTTAGTTGATGCAGATTCTTGATTGTGTTGATGCTCTTTACCATTTGGTGTGTTTTTGGAGTGGCTGGTACTGGTTGTTCCTTTATATGTGTAGAGCCTCTTTCAGGAGTTCTTGTAGAGCAGGATTGGTGGTGATGAATTCTCTGAGTACTTGCTTGTTCACAAAGGATTTTATTTTTCCTTCACTTATGAAGCTTAGTTTGACTGGATAGGAGATTTTGGGTTGAAAGTTCTTTTCTTTAAGGATGTTGAATATTGGCCCCCAATCTCTTCTGGCTTGTAGGGTTTCTGCTGAGAGATCTGATGTGAGTCTAATGGGCTTCCCTTTGTGGGTAACCCGACCTTTGTTTCTGGCTGCCCTTAGCATTTTCTCTCTCATTTCAACCCTGGTCAATCTGATAATTATGTGCCTTGGGGTTGCTCCTCTTGGGGAATATCTTTGTAGTGTTCTCTGTATTTCCTGGACTTGAATATTGGCCTGCCTTGCTAGGTTGGGGAAGTTTTCCTGGATAATATCCTGAAAAGTGTTTTCCAGCTTGGATTCATTCTCTTCATCACATTCAGGTACACCTATCAAATGTAGATTAGGTCTTTTCACATAGTCCCACATTTCTTGAAGATTTTGTTAATTCCTTTGTCCTTTCTTCTCTGTTCTTGCCTTCTTTTATATCATTGAATAGATCTTCGACCTCTGATATCCTTTCTTCTGCTTGGTCAATTCGGCTGTTGAAACGTGCATGCTTCGCAAAGTTCTCTTGTTGTATTTTTCAGCTCCATCAGTTCACTTATATTCCTCTCTATGTTGTCCATTCTCATTAGCATTTTATCAAGTCTTTTTTCAAGGTTCTTAGTTTCTCTGCATTGGGTTAGAACATGTTCTTTTAGCTCACTGTAGTTTCTTACTACCCACCTTCTGAAGTCTGGATTCTGTCATTTCATCACACTCCTTCTCCATCCGGTCTTGTTCCTTTGCTGGTGAGGAGTTGTGATCCATTTTAGAAGCAGAAGTCTTCTGGTTTCGGGAGTTTTCATCCTTCCTTTTTGCACTGGTTTCTCCCCATCTTTGTGGGTTTATCCACCTGTTGTCTTTGTAGTTACTGTCTTTCAGATTGGGTCTCTGAGTGAGCTTCCAGTTTCTGGATGCTGAAGTTACTTCTTTTTTTTTTTTTTTTTTTTTTTTAAGCTTTCCTTCTAACAGTCTGGCCCCTTTGCTGTAGGACTGCTGAGGTCCTCTCCAGGCCCTGCTTGCCTGGGGATCACCTGCAGCAGCTGCAGAACAGTAAGGGTTGCTACCAGTTTCTTCTTCTGCTATCTTTGTCCCAGAAAGATGCTCGCCAAATGTCAGTCTGTTCTCTCCTTTATGAGATGACTCTTTGGATCTATGGGGGTCAGGGAGCTGCTTGAGGAGACAGTCTGTCTTTTATTGGGGCTCAAGTCCTGAGCTGTGAGTTCCGTTGTTCATTCAGAGCTGCTGGGCAGGTACATTTATGTCTGCTACAGCTGAACTCATAAACCGCTTTTTGTTCCCAGGTGTTCTGTCCTGGGGAGTTGGGGCTTTATGAGTTTCTGTTGTGTTGCTGCCCTTTTTGTTTTTTCTTTCAGGTTTGCCCCGCCCAGCTAACAGCCCGCCTAGTCACTGTCTGCCTGCAGAGGCTTTGCTGAGCTGCTGTGGGCTCCACCCAGCTGCTGTGTGATCTTCCCTGCAGTCCTGTTTATATGGGCATAGTTAGAACTGCACTCAGCAATGGTGGCCCCGCCTCTGTTATGGCGGACTCTCTCTGTTGTGGCAGGTTGCCTTGGCAACAACAGGTTGCCTCAGCAATGGCAGGCTGCCTCCATAGTGTTGGAGAGTCTCAGTAATAGTGGACGCCCCTCCCCCACAGAGCCGACAGTCCCGGGTTCAGCTGTACTTGCTGTGAAACGCTCAACCCAGAGCATTTTCGATTACTGTCTTTGTTTTTGTTGTTTTTGTTGTTGTTGTTGGGGTGGGGGGGTGGGACTAACTGAGCCTGATCACCTGGCTCCCTGACTCAGAGTCTTTTTTTTATTTTTTAAGTTGAATGACCCAGCATTCCAGTCGCCTGTTGAATAGGTGCCGGGATCTCCCACGCTGTGATTCACTGCTGCTGGCTGAAACAGCAGCGCCGAGGTTTCTGGTGGTTTTTTAGCCTAGTAACCTCCTGACCTGGCTCGCTATTTCAGATAAATGGGCAACTCTGCCATCTCAGGGCTCCAACTGCCAGCTAAGAGGGCTCCCAGACCAGTGTCTTTTGTAAGGAGAACTGCCGCAACAGGGCATGGTCACAGCAGCCGTGCAGGCCGAATCAGCCTGGCAGGGGCCAAAACAGCCGCACCAGCCAAAACAGCCGTGCTGGCGACCCCTCTGCCTGAGAATCTCCTGGTCTATGGGCAATAAAAATTCATCTGGAAATGTGGTGTCCACTCACCCTCTGCACTTTCACTGGGAGCTGAAGTCCTGAGCTGTTCTTAGTTGGCCATCTTCCCAGCAGTCTCTACTTTTATATTTTAAAAGGACTCATGCAAGGGACTTCAGGGGCCTGTGCCAAATGGTTTGTGTGGCTGAGGTGCTGTCCTGGGAGTTCTAGGAAAACTAATCATGGAGCTAAAACGTAACAGTGCCATGCAGTGAGAGACACTGCCCACCCTCCGTCTGCTGAAACTTCACTTCTCACCTTGTGCAGGGCCTGAGGTAACTCCCAGGGAGGTTAGTTCATTGGAAAGGAGACAAAAAGAAAAATAATAAAGAAGAAATGCATCAACAGCCTCCATTTGCAAACAGTCTCGGTCTGGAGGAGCACAGCATTTTTGGAAATCAGCAAGAATTTACTGTCTTATTAAAGAGATTGACCAAGGTGTGGAGCAGAGAGCCTGGCCATGGGGCTGGGAGGGGGAGTCAGGCTGTGAAGGGCCGTGTGCTGCTCTGATGTCTGGAGATTGTCGTCCATAGAGAGGAGTCCCTGGAGAAGGGAACCCACAGCAGGAACAGGGTCGCGTGGAACTGGGTTAAGACCTGAGAGCACCTAAGAGAGAGTGAGAGGCCTGAGGAAGGCAGCGGCCATGGAGAGAAGAAGAGGGAGAGTCCAGGGCTGTTAGCAGTGAAGGCGGTCAGTGGCCATGTCCCCCTCACATGTCATCTGGCTGGGACAGAGGAGAGCGTGTCTGTGCACAGGGTGAGTGCCGATGTGTCAGTCCTGGATGCATCACTGGACACACCAGGCTCCCTGTGCGGAATCAGATGCTGAAGCACATGTGCAGATGGATGTGGCTGTACTGACTGGGATTTCCAGGCACAGAAAACAGTGTTGACTCCTACTAGTTTAGTCCAGATCCTAGAGGGCTGGGCATTGGGCTGCATTGCCTCATCCATCTGTGCGTTCCTCAGATGCCGAGGCTGCCTTGTGATAAGGCACCACCTGTTTGCCTGTCTCTCTCCTGATCGTGGGCATGTCTTACTGAGGCAGGTGGCTCCTCAGGGGCTCCACAGAAGCTCCTCAGTGGAAAGACACCCACAACCAAGGTCTCTGGACCTGTAACAGGATCGACCATGAGAAACAGAGCTCCCAAACACCGAATGGGAAAGGAAAGCATTTTTGTTACAGCCAGGGGTCCAAATTCAGTTCATCTGACAAAGGAAGGTTCTGCCTTTATATAGGCTTATATTTTAGATATTACACATGGAAGAATCTTAGGTTTATAGCTTTAGAAATCACATATGAGAGGGGTCTAGGTTTACAGCTTCAGGAATCACATATGAAAGGATTCCAGTTTACAGTGTTAGGACTCACACATGAAAAAAATTCTGGTTTGATCTTAAGTAAAAATAGTGTATTCCGGAGAGTTTCCACAAGACCCAGTCTGCCACCTACAGGAACGTGAAACTGGAGGTGCCAGTCAGTCAGCCTTTTCTTCTATTGAACTACAGTGTGATAGTTAATTGGAAGTTGATCAGAGATGCCTGAGTCTCCCTCTTCAGGGCCAGGGGTTTTGTCTACAAGCTTTTTGTCTGAACACCGCGAGGAGCTAAAGCAGCTTCCACCAAGAGCAGTAGTGCAGTGAAAATCAAACTCAGCAGGAGCCCTTGCGCGCGCCTGAGTCTGGGTCGTATCTCAGGAGAAACCAGGGATGTGTCCCAGCCTGTCATATAGTCACCAGCACAGAAGCCACTGCTCAGGGTGCAGGTGAGCAGATGCCCCAGGGATGCACAGGCAGGGAGCGGCTGCATCAGCACAGGGTGCAGGTGAGCCTCAGATGCCCCCAGAGACTCACAGGTGAGGAGTGGCCGAGTCAGCACAGGGTGCAGGTGAGCCTGAGATACTCCCAGGGATGCACAGGTGGGGAGTGGCCAAGTCAGCCCAGGGTGCAGGTGAGCAGATGCCCCCAGGGATGCACATGTGGGGCGTAGCCAAGTCAGCACAGGCCGGGAGAGGTAGCCTGCAGGCGCAGATGGGTGAGTGTAGGCACCCACTAGTGTAAGGCTCATGGGGTCTGAGGCACAGGAGCTGACACAAGCTGGGAAATGAAACCTGGTCTCCAAGGCCTGCCCTGACCTGTGCAGTGAGCAAGGAGCACGAGGAGAGGAGCCCAGGCCTGGGTGGACTCAGCCCCTGACAATACCCAGGCATCCTTTTCTTCCACCCTTTCCAGAGGAGGGGCTGCTTCTGCAGATGCGTTTCCATCTGGGACTGCCCAGCCTGCAAGGCTTCTTTGGCTCTGGCTAGCTCCTGCTCCTTCTGGGCCAGCTGGACCCTGAGCTCGGTGACCTCGGAGGACTTGCCGCCCTGTGACTCCTCCAGGTGCTTTGCCAACATCTCCTTCATCTGCCGGAGAAGGTGAACTTCCTCCTGGAGCCTGGAGCCGCGACCCCTCTTCCCGCAGGAGCACCGGCTGGCTACAATCACCATCGGCTGGGACCCAGGGCACCCCGGCATGGGCCGATCACCAGGCCACCATCACGTCCACGCACGGCTCGCAGTCTGCAGGTCCGGGGGGAGGGCGTGCGCGGGACTGGCCCCCACTCCGCAGGAAGGCGTGGGCTCACCCTGCGCTGCCAGCTGGCGGAAGCGCTCCCACCAGCCTGAGTTGGCCACCCGCATGTCGCGTGCCGGGGGATGGGGGGTGGGGCGCTGCCCCTGGGAAGCTGCCTGGGACGGCATGGGAGGCTCAGATGGCACACGTGGGGCTCACAGCCCCAGGGGTCACCGCCCCATCGGGGCACAGCCGAGCGCCACCCGGGCGCCCTGGACCAGGGCTCTCCGTCTAGCTGGACTCCAGGCGGTCCATGGCTGCCGCAGGGAAGGAATTTGGCCATGGAGTTTTTATTTTTAATTTACCTGTTAATTTTTTTTTCTTTTTTTTCCAGCTAGGTCACCGCCTCCTTTTTGACACTAGATGGCTGCATAAGCCAGGTTTGTCTTGGTGTAGAAAGCAGGTGAGTGCCACCCGTTGGGACGAGGGAGGTCTCAAAGGGGACATTCAGGAGTGTGGGAAGGATGGTTAGGAGGTGTGCCCAGGGACCTCTGAAACAAACCTACCACGTGCTGCTGCTGAATAGCCACCCTGATCCAGTGTCTCCTTCAGCCAAGTTCGAGCAGAGGGTCCAGGGCTAGAGACGATCCTGCTTTCCCCTCTGTCTCTGGCTGTCCTCTGTGATATTATTTCTCCTTTCAGGCACACTAGATGCTTTCTTTGGGTTGAGTCAGGGACAGGTCTCCTTTCAGTGAACCCATGATGGTGGAGAAGCTGGTTGGCCATCTCAATCTCATTTTTCTGGTGCAGAATGTATGAGTCACGGAGTTTTCTGCACGCTTGAGTGGGGCGGATTTGAGGGAGGGGGATCATGGAGATAGAAGTCTGAGTCTCAATCAGGAGCAGTGGCTCACGCCTGTAATCCCAGCACTTTGGGAGGCTTTGGTGGGTGGAAAACTTGAGATCAAGAGTTTGAGACCAGCCTTGCCAACATGGTGAAACCCTCTCTCTACTAAAAATACAAAAAGTACCCAGGTGTGGTAGGGTGCACTTGTAATCTCAACTGCTCAGGAGGCTGAGGCAGGAGAATCGCTTGAACCAGGGAAGCACAGGTTGCAATGAGCCATTGCACTCCAGCCTGGATGATAGAGCAAGATGACTCTGTCTCAAAACAAAATGAACAAAACAAAATAAAACAAAACACAACAACAACAACAACAACAACAACAACAACAAAAAACGGCCAGGCGCAGTGGCTTCCACCTGTAAACCCAGCATTTTGGGAGGCCAAAGAGAGTGGATCACAAGGTCAAGAGATATGGAGACCATCCTGGCCAACGTGGTGAAACCCCGTCTCTACTAAAAATACAAAAGTTAGCCAAGTGTGGTGGTGGGCACCTGTAGTCCCAGCTACTCAGGAGGCTGAGGCAAAAGAATGACTTGAAGCTGGGAGGCAGAGGTTGCAGTGAGCTGAGATTGCACCACTGCACTCTAGCCTGGCAACAGACCAAGACTCTGTCTGGGGAAACAAACAAACAAACAAACACTTATTTAAGTGTGATTCTCTTGACATCTTCTGAAGTTTTTTCATCTGTGACCCCAGGGACTGTCTCATCCTCATATTTGAGTTCTGGGACAAGGCCGCTGAGGATCTCAGGGCTGTGTGTTTCTTTCTGGTTTTCCGCTGGGGAAGTAAAGCCAGCTTACTTCCACAGCACCCTAGTGAAATTTTGATTGAGAAATACTCTGCATATGATTGCATATGTTACTTCCTTCTCAGTGATCATTAGTCTCTAGCCATGTGATTGACAAAGACTTTCTCATAGTTCTGTACCCCCCACCACCTCATTCTCTCTTCCACCCATAAATGGGAATGAAAATTCTCAGCCTCTCATTCTATGGACTCATCTCACATTATTTCTCCCAACATTATTTCTAGTCCATCATCTACAGTCTTTTCTTTTTCTTCAAATTTCAATGTACTTTTTCTTTTTTCTTTATTTTTGTTTTGAGATGGAGTCTCACTCTGTTGCCCAGGCTGGAGAATAGTGGCACAATCTCAGCTCACTGCAACCTCTCCTGGGTTCAAGCGATTCTCCTGCATCAGCCTACCGAGTAGCTGGGATTACAGGTGCCCACCACTAAGCCTGGTTAATTTCTGTATTTTTAGTAGAGACAGGCTTTTGCCATTTTGGCCTGGCTGGTCTCGAACTCCTGATCTCAGTGATCTGTCCACTCAGCCATGAACTCACATGCAAGTATCTTGTGGAAACAGCCTCACAGACACACCCAGAAGGGATGCTTTACCAGCTATCTAGGTGTCCCCCCCCCCTTTTTTTTTGAGATGGAGTTTCGCTCTTGTCACCCAGGCTGGAGTGTAATGGTGCGATCTCGGCTCACTGCAACCTCTGCCTCCTGGATTCAAGCAATTCTCCTGCCTCAGCTTCCTGAGTAGCTGGGACTACAGGCGTGCACCACCATGCCCAGCTAATTTTTGTATTTTTAGTACAGACAGGGTTTCACCATGTTGACCAGGATGGTCTTGACCTCATGATCCACCAGCGTCGGCCTCCCAAAGTGCTGGGATTATAGGCGTGAGCCACCGTTCCCAGACTCTAGGTGTCCCTTAATCCAGTCAAGCTGATTCTGAAAATTAACCATCACACCAATGAAGTGCAGCCAGGCTAAAGCTGGGACCCATCTATGACTGGAGCCACAAGGTCAGCAGTCAGTGGTGTCACTCAGAGTCAGGGCATGGGGAGATGGCACTGGGCAGTGGCTCCATCTGCTCAGCCCACCCATAAGCCTGGGCTCTGGAGAGCGACTGACTCCCCACAAACCTTCCTTCTGCCTGTCCCCAGGGTCCCTTCCCCTCCTATGGGAGTCTGGGGGCTTCAGGAGCTGAGGCTCTTACCTCATGCCAGTCTCCCCAGGAAGGACCTTGCAGGATGGGCCGAGGTTCTGTTCAAAGACTCCCTGGTGCCAGCTTGCCCCTTCTCAGTGTCAGTGGCAGGAGAGTAGGAGGTCTGAGCTGAGTGCCTCAATGCCCTGTTTGCCCTAGCATCTGGGGGAGAGACCGTGGCATGGGCTGTATTTGGAGGGTCCAGGAACTGCCCTGATTGGGAATGCAGTGCAGCCTGGGGATGGGCTGGGGAGGTCACAATGCCAGGAGGGCAGCTAGCAGGGAGTCTATTTGCCCTCCTGGGGAACAGCCACCAGGCACCAAGCAGGGAGGCCAGCAGCCCAGCCCAGGGACTTGTGTGGACTTTGCATGCTTCCTACATGCTTAGAACACTGTCAGGGGCTGGTCGTGATAATCCCAGCACTTTTGGGAGGCCAAGATGGGTGGATCACCTGAGGCCAGGGGTTCAAGACCAGCCTGACCAGTATGTGGAAGCCCCATCTCTACAAAACTTAGCCAGGAATGATGGTGGAAGCCTGTAATCCCAGCTCCTTAGGGAGCTGAGGAGGGAGAATTGCTCAAACCCAGGAAGTGGAGGTTGCACTGAGCCGAAATTGCACCATTGCACTCCAGCTTGGGCAACCAAGCAAGACTCCATCTCAAAACCAAAACCAAACCAAAACAAACAAACAAAAAAACCGCAAAACAAAGCTGGGCAAGGTGGCTCACATCTGTAATCCCAGCACTTTGGGAGGCTGAGGTGGGTGGATTGCCTGAGCTCAGGAGTTCAAGACCAGCCTGGGCAACATGGTGGAACCCCATCTCTACTAAAATACAAAAAATTAGCCAGATGTGGCCACATGCACCTGTAGTCCCAGTTACTTGGGAGGCTGAGGCAGGAGAATGACTTGAACCTGGGAGGCAGAGGTTGCAGTGAACTGAGATCTTGCCACTACACTGCAGTCTGGGTGACAGATCAAGATTCCATCTCCAAAAAAAAAAAAAAAAAAAAAAAAAGAACTAAAACACAAAACCAAAACAAAAAACTCTGTCAGTGTGGGAGCAGTGGTTCATATGCCTGTAATCCCAGCACTTTAGGAGACTGAGGCGGGTGGATCGCTTGAGCCCAGGAATTTGAGACCAGCTTGGGCAACATGTCAAAACCCCATATCTGCCCCCCACCCCCCAAAAAAATAGTCAGGTGTGGTGGGGAGGCTGAGATGGGAGGATTGCTTGAGCCCGAGGTTAAGGCTGCAGTGAGTTGAGACTAAGTCACTGCACTCCAGCCTGGGCAACAGAGGAAGACTGTCTCAAAAAAAAAAAAAAAAAAAAAACTTTGTTTACTGGTGTTTCCTTCCTCCTCCATTCTCTTCATCTCTGTTGGGTGTTCTTTTTGTTTGTTTGTTTTTTGAGATGGAGTTTTGCTCTTGTTGCCCGGGCTGGACGGCAATGACTCTATCTCGGCTCACTGCAACCTCTACCTCCTGGGTTCAAGCAATTCTCCTGATCCAGCCTCTGGCGTAGCTGGAATTACAGGCATCCGCCACCACGCCTGGTTAATTTTTTTGTATTTTTAGTAAAGACGGGGTTTCTCCATGTTGGTCAGGCTGGTTTAAACTCCTGACCTCAGGTGATCTGCCGGCCTCGGCTCCCAGAGTGCTGGGATTACAGGCGTGAGCCATCGCACCCAGACCTCTGTTGGGTTTTAAAATTTTCTTGATCAAGCTTCTCTTGCCCTTCCTTTTCTCTCTCTTTCTCTCCAACTTCTTCTTTCTCCCATTCTCTCCTCTCTTTTCCTTTTTCTTGTCCCTTTCCCCCTAAGAAGCCAGCCTGTATTCAACATGGATACAGTTTGGACTGAGCAGGAGCCAGGCTGGTGTGCCAGGCCACAGGGCAGCTTGGAGCCTCAATCTCTAGGCTGCACTTGCTTTACCTCTCTCCTCTGTCTGCACTTGGAGCCGCCATGACCCGGCCTGACCCTCCACAGGGACTCTGCCGAGGACTCTGTCCCTTGCCAACATTTCAGGTGCTTTGGGCCAGCTGGCCTCTCTTGGGCCAGAGTTCCCTGGAGCAAGTGACGATGGGGTGGGGAGAGGATGGTGAGGCCACAGGAAGGGAACAGGGGGACATGGCAAAGGCAGAAGTGGGGCAGGGCTGGGGACGGGAGCCCCCATCAGGAGTACTGCACTGAGGAGAGCTGTCTGGTCCAGCAGCTCCCTGAGTTACTTTCTTCTATAGATGGATGAGGATGTCAGAAGGTCACCCTTCCACCCTTGCCCCCAGCTCTGGAGAGGAGTGTAGAGGCTAAGGGTGAGGGCAGATGGGCTCAATGACAGAGTGTTCAGCCTGGGAGGTGCCTAATCTTTTCTATAATTGTCACCTGCCTGTGAATTAGTGCCATGCACTCCATCTCAGACCAGGTCACCATCCCAGCTTACTGACTGGGTCCTGAGACCCAGTCCACGGCAGCCCTGTCACATGCTCTGGCAGGCTTTGGAAGCACCTCACCTCATCCATCACCTCCTTTTCCCAATGCCAGAGCACAGCCATAAAGAGGCCTGGGACAGTTTGGGAGTCAAAACTGTGGGACTGTCAGCCCAACATTAACATAGCCATGTCCTGGACCTGACGTTTTCTGAGCAGGGGAGACAGGTGGGCTTGATAACATGAAGAAACTTGTCCTAATATCCGTGGGATGTGTAAGCTTGCCAGCAGAGCTCTCAGGCCTGTCTCTGCCTGCTGCTTCACCTTGTCATTCTCAAGAACCTCTTGTTCTTGTCCTCCTCCCCAAGTGTAGGACCAAGTGTCAGGTATTGATGCCATGGAGGGAATGAGCTGAACTTCTGGCATTCTCTGTTCTCCCTGTGGTTTCTGCCTTCAGAAGGGACTTGGGGACCCAGGGAGGAAAGGTCTGGAGATCGCATGGGTACCTGAACTCTCATGACAACAGAGGTGGCCTATTATTCCACTCATCTGCAGGGGATAGGAAGGTGCAGCAGGGGTCTCTAGTCTGGGGCTGGTGGTGAAAGAGGCTGTTGGAGTTTTAGGAATAAATCACTTTCTGAGGCTGAGGCAACAGGATTGATTAAGGCCAGGAGTTGAGACCGGCCTGGGCAACAAAGGGAGTCCCCATTTCCAAAAAATATTAGCCTGGCACAGTGGCATGTCTGTAGTCCCAGCTACTCAGGAAACTAAGGTGGGAGGATTGCTCAAGCCCAGGAGTTTGAGCCACATTTGCACCACTGCACTCCAGCCTGGGCGACAGAGTGAGACCTCATATCTTAAAAAGGAAAAGAAGAGCCAGGCACAGTGGCTCACATCTGTAATCCCAGCACTTTGGGAGGCAGAGGTGGGCAGATCACTTCAGGTCAAGAGTTCAAGACCAGCCTGGTCAACATGGTGAAACCTCATCCTACTAAAAATGAAAAATTAGCCAGTCATGATAGCACGTGCCTATAATTCCAGCTACTTGGAAGGCTGAGGCAGGAGAGTTGCTTGAACCCGGGAGGCGGAGGTTGCAGTGAGCCAAGATTGTGCCACTGCACTCCAGCCTGGGTGACAGAGCCAGATTCCATCTCAAAAAAAAAAAAAAAAAAAGGCAAAGTATGGTGGCTCACACCTATAATCCCACACTTTGGGAGGCAAAGGCAGGAGGATTACTTGAGGTCAGGAGTTCTAGACCAGCCTGAGTGACATAGTTAGACTGTGTCTAGAAAAAAAATTAGGTGGGCATAGTGATGCATGCCTGTGATCCTAGTTACTCAGGAGGCTGAGGTGGGAGTGCTGCTTGAAGTCAAGGCTGCAGTGAACTTTGATGGCACCACTGCACTCCAGCCTGGGCGACATAGACTCTGTCTCAAAAAAAAAAAAAAAAGAAAGAAAGAGAAAAAGAAAAGAAAAGAAACCCAGTCTTTCCTGCTTAAATCTAAATAATTGAAAAATAGACAATGGGTAGGCCTGGTGCGGTGGCTTATGTCTGTAGTCCAGTACTTTGAGAGGCGGAGGTGGACAGATCACAAGGTCAGGAGTACAAGACCAGCCTGGCCAACATAGTGAAATACGGCTCTACTAAAAATACAAAAATTAGCTGGGTGTGTTGTCATGAGCCTGTAGTCCCAACTACTTGGGAGGCTGAGGCAGGAGAATCACTTGAACCCAGGAGGCAGAGGTTGCAGTGATCAGAGACCATGCCATTGCACTCCAGCCTGAAGAGCAGAGTGAGACTCTGTCTCAAAAAAAAAAAAAAAAAAAAAGAAAAGAAAAGAAAAGCAGACAAGGGACAGATGAGAATAAAAATGTGTTTTGTTACTGGTAAAAGCAAGCTTGTTGGAGAACAGCACTTATTTGGGAGACAAAATGGGCTTGTACCCTTGGTAACAGGTATTCACCTGTCCTTGGCATAGGCATAAAGCCCAGGCCTCTGCACTGCAGGGAGAGGAAGAACACCCACTTCTGGTGGACCAGCGGGCTCTAAAGAGGAGGGGGACTAAGCCACGCATGCTTGCTTCTTTCTTCCCAGCTTCTCTCATGTAAGTGACGTTTCCTCTTCCCCAGGTAGAGAGAGGCCAGGCGTGTTATTAATAGAAGTCCGATTTTCAGGAAAACATGACAAGTAGGAAATGCATATTCCTTCCCTACAGAGGACTCCACCTTCTCAGAATTCTCCCTCAGCAAGACAATGTGTGTGTGTGTGTGTGTGTGTGTGTGAGAGAGAGAGAGAGAGAGAGAGAGAAGGAAAGACAGAAAAGAGAGAGAGACAGTGAGCATAAAACTTCCTGCAAGCCTTTCCTGACACCCAGCCAGGAGGACCCACTCACCTCTCTGTGGCCTGTTACCCGTCCTGCACTCCTTTCTTCCAGCCACAGCTTCCCTGCCATTTCTGTACTGGGAACTGACTTCTTTTTTCTTTCATCTGCCTCCTACTGGTGTGAGGTAGGATATGCCAGTTTCCCTTCTTTTATCCTTTATTCCTTCTCATGTGGAAAAGCAACTATGACTTTTAGCCAGGCCTCCCAATATATATACATATTATATAATATATATGTTATATGCTATATAATATATATTATATAGTATATAACTATATATGCTATATAATAAATATATATAATACATATTATAATATATATAATTATATATAGATATATTCATAAATATATATATTATACTATATATATGTTTTTGAGATGAAGTCTCACTCTGTCACCTAGGCTGGAGTGCAGTGATGCAGTCTTGGCTCACTGCAATCTCCACCTCCTGGGTTCAAGCCATTCCTCAGCCTCAGCCTCCCAAGCGGCAGGCATAACGCTGTATTTTCTAGCCTTCTTTGCTGCTAGGCATGACCATGTGATTAAGTTCTGGCCAGAAATGTAAGCAGAAGTGGTATAAGAGACTCCTTGGGGGCCAGGCGCAGTGGCTCACACCTGTAATCCCAGCACTTTGGAAGGCCAAGGCAGGCAGATCACGAGGTCAAGAGATCGAGACCATCCTGGCCAACATGGTGAAACCCCATCTCTACTAAAAGTACAAAAAATTATCCAGGTGTAGTGGTGTGTGCCTGTAGTCCCAGCTACTTGGGAGGCTGAGGCAGGAGAATTGCTTGAACCCAGGAGGCAGAGGTTGCGGTGAGCTGAGATCCCGTCACTGCAGTCCAACTTGGTGATAGAGTGAGGCTCTGTCTAAAAAAAAAAAAAAAAAAAAAAAAAAAAAAAAAATACTCCTTGGGACTGCACCTGTAGGGAAATGGCATACCCCTTTTTGTGTTTCCTGGTGGCTGGACTATGAACATAGGGCTGAAGCCTGAGCAGCTGTCTTAGACCATGAAGTGGCAGCTGTGCAGTGAAGGCAGTGAAGGGGCAAAACAGGAGCTCTGGGTACCTAACACTAATCCCAGCACTTTAGGTGGCTGAGGTGGGTGGTTCACTTGAGCTCAGGAGTTCAAGCCCAGCCTGGGCCTCACAGTGAGACCCTTTCTCTACAAAAAATACAAAAAATAGCTAGGTGTGGTGGTGTGCACCTGTAGTCCCAGCTACCCAGGAGGCTGAGGTGGGAGGATTGATTGAGCCCAGCAGGTAGAGGCTGCAGTGAGCCATGATCATGCCAATGAGCTTCAGTGTGGGCAACAGAAGGAGATCCTGTCTGGCCCTTTTTTTTTCCTAAGGCTCAAAAAAAAAAAAAAAAAAAAAGGCCAGATATGGTGGCTGGTGGCTCATGCATGTAATCCCAGCACTTTGGGAGGCTGAGGCAGAAAGATCACATAAGCCTAGGGGTTTGAGGCAAGCCTGGACTAGATAGTGAGACCCCATGCAAAAAAAAATATTCAGGTGTGGTGGCACATGCCTATAGTCCGAGCAGCTTGGGAGGCTGAGGCAGGAGGATGCATTTGTCCCAGGAGCTTGAGACCAGCCTGGACAACATAGCAAGATCCGGTCTCCAAAATAAACAAACAAACAAATAAATAAATAAATAAAATTTAAAATAGAAATACTGGCCAGGTGCAGTGGCTCATGCCTGTAATCCCAGCACTTTGGGAGGTGAGGTGAGTGGATCACCTAAGGTCAGGAGTTCAAGAGCAGCCTCACAAACATGGCAAAATCCCCTCTATTAAAAATACAAAACATTAGCCAGGTGTGGTGGCATATGCCTGTAATCCTACCTACTCAGGAGACTGAGGCAGGAGAGTCACTTGAATCCAGGAGGCAGAAGTTGCAGTGAGCCAAAATTGAACAATTGCACTCCAGCCTGGGCAACAAGAGTGAAATTCCATCACCAAAAGAAAAAAAAAAGGAAAAGAAAATGTGCCCTATACATACAATAGCATATGATTCAGCCTTAGAAAGGAAATTCTGACACATTCATATGACATGGATGACCCTTGAAGATATCACACTAAATAAGATAGCCCAGACACAGAAAGGCAAATACTACATTATTTCACTTATATGAGACACAGTCATCGAATTCATAGCAATGGAAAGCAGAACGATGGTTGCTGACGGTGGCTGGGGCTGTTTAATGAGCACAGAACCGTGGTTCTGCAAGATGAAAGCGGTCTGGAGGTGAACGGCAGTAATGGTTGCACCACAGTGTGAATGTGCTTAAAGCACTGAGCTGTATGCTTAAAAATGGTGACGGTGGGACATTTTATGTTATGTGTACTTATTTTACCAAACAGAAAACAATCAAATGCTGCCGGGACTTAGACCAGAGTACAAAGAAGACAAGTTTTTTTTTTTTTTTTTTTTTTTTTTTTTTTTTTTTTAGCATCATCGGTGTTTTATTTATTTGGAAGTGAATTTTAACTATCAATACAAATGCCAAGAAACTACACAAAAATCCACAGGAACCTTTTTCATCTTTTTTTTTTGAATTGTACACAAACATTTCCTACATAATCCAACATACAACAGAGAAATGGTACATCTTTTTCTTTCAATTTGCATACAATGGAAAAACAAGTATATACATATATATTTTTTTTTACAAAGTTTAATAAGAAACTAGAGCAAGTTGACAGTTTAAGTTAGAAATTATCTAATAATCAATTTTTTTCAGCATCACTCACTTCCATAACCAAGTGTTATTTTGATAATAAAACTTGCTGCCAGTCAGAATACTGTTACATAGGCACACCATTACTCAACTTGCAGTACTGCTCCCCACCTTAGTTCTTTACAACTACTAACACAGAAAATTGTTGAAAAGTAGGGGCAAGCATTTGCAAAAACAAAGAATTCCCAGCTTATTATAAGCATGAATATGTATGATGGAATTTCTTCCCAGCAGTAGACTTTCAAACCAGAACTAAGTTTGCCAAGTTACTTTGCGTATGCCCAAGAAGAGATCCACTTATATATCCAACAGAGGAGCTGAAAATCGAATTTAGTGTTTAGTTTGGGGGTCGGTTGGGAAATTCGGCCACCATTTTAAAATGACTGTCTTAAAAAAAATGACCACCAAAAATAGGTTCACTAAATTTATGTTAAAAATCATAAAATGTTTCTTACAAAAGAGCATTACATTCTGCACACTGCTTTGAACAGATGCCAGAAACATGTGGACTATTGTTACTTTTCCTCCCTGTCCCTCCCCCCAAATGTTACAGTGACCACAAAGCAAGGTGTTCACAATAATTACATGCAGGAATTTTTTTTAAACCACCAACAATAACAAAATATAAAATCCACTCACTCTGCTGCTGTTTCAAAATTTAAATGTTAGTTTTTGCACGCCCTTCCTCCTCAACCCTGTTTGTAAGGAACTAAAACATTACATCTGATGAACAGCAAAGATTTCACTACACTTCAAATGCAGAACACCTATGAAGCAGAGGGATGTTGGCTTTTTAAACAGAAGCAGATAAAAAAAAAAGATGCAGGACTCCTTCAGTTCTTCACTAGTCTTAGAAAAACTTTCCACAATACTGCTTCAAACTATAAAAAAGAAAAAAAAATATCTTGCATTAGAATCATGTGGCATGGGGATGAGATGAGCAATTAATACTGCTTTTAAATTCTATCTTTTTTCTGCAGCTGGGCTCCTTCCTCGAGACATGAGGCAGGGTCACGGCACAGACCTGGGACCACAGGGACCTGCTCCTGTGAACCTCTGGGGGCAGATGCTGTCTCTGGGCCCTTGCCAGACCCCTTAGCTGGCAGTAGCTGATGGTGGGCTTTCAGAAGGCACAGGTGGTCAGCACCACTGGAGGATGGCAATCCCGAGCCCATTCTGGAAGGCACGGTGCTCAGGCATGGAACGGTGTAGGTCTCACTTGATCTCCTCCCAGTGGACTTCTCCACCAGCTCAGTGTAGTAGCCAGGGTGAGTCTCCATCTCATTCCAGGCCCCTGGTGAGACATGGCTACCAGTTGTCTCTCTCCTTCTGGTACTCTGGGGGCAGTAACAGGGCAGGTTGGAGACACCAGTGCCCCACAGAGATAGGACTTGGGGTCAAGCACAAGCTGCAAGGCAAGGTTTCCCTCGTGCTCCTGGGGAGGTTGCTCTACCCAAAAGTTCAACTGGCTGACTTGTCTCTCCCAGGGACCATGGGTGTGAATGCTGTCAGAGTCTGTCCCAAGGAAAGGAGGTCTCTAAAGACATTTTTCCCTCCCACTGTGAGTGGGAGGGCACCACCCGGCCAGCAGGGTGCCCGGCTCCCAGCCTCTGTCCCTCATGCTCCTCCCGGTTAGGCCCCTGCCCACAGCCCAGATTCCAACTCCTGGCTGTGTGAAAGAGTTGGGAGCTCCTGCCTGGCCAACTCCAGGCCGGCTCAGGACCAGACAAGCTGACATGGGGAGAGCTTGGGAGGCTGTGACTGGCTGAGCTGAGGTGGAGGGGCAGTGGGGGAACATCCCACTCACCAGAGAAGAGGAGCCACAGCTCTCCCCAGAGGCTCTCAGGGATGCCCTTCAGGACCAGTGCTCATGTCTTGGCTGTGCAGTACATGCACACATGCCACCCATACTCGAAGAAGTGGATGCACCACGATTCCTCTTTCATCTTCTCTTTAGCCTGAGGGAAAAGCAAATCAGGGAGCCTGGGGGCTGAAGCACATCTGAGTGTTGAGCCTCAGGCCATGCCAAAAGCCTTGTGAATACCCCAGACAGTGCTGGTGAACAAGTGTGTTCTCCCTCACGATTCCCGGGAAAGACCAGCCTGTGCTGAGCCACACTTTCCAAGGCTCATGAGACCAGCTCGTCAGCAGGAGGGCCCTTCCCTTCAGAAGCTGAGAGCCCATGGGAAAAAGCACCACTGAGCAGGGCAATGGAGCCCCCCCAGAGAGTGTCTGCTCTATCCCACACTGCTGGGGCACAGCCTGGGTGGGCACTGCACAGTGGTGAGCCCAGGGTCCTGAGGGAAGGTACAGGGCCAGGACTGGCTCCAAGATCCTCCATGGGTGAGTTTATCTGGAAGAGCTTGAGCAGGCCCTGGGACACGGTAGGCACCTCTGGCACACAGAAGCTCTGGTGGCTGTTGAGGGGAGAGGCTGGGCTGGCGGGCTGCTCTGACACCTCCTGAGGAGCTGGGGAAGACTAGAAAATAAAATGGGGAAGGGGACACCTGAACAACTGCACTGCCAGGCAGCCTCTGATGCAGGTGTCCATCCACAGCTGGACCATGGCCTGATGCTGGAAGAGCCATGGGGTGAAAAATGCATGAAGAGTCTGATTGGCTGGGCAGGAGGCTGTGGCTGCAGTTCAGCCCTAAGTTCCTCTTTGGTTGCTGGACATGGAGTATTCAGTAACCAAATCCACCCTCCCAAGTGAGTCAGTCTCAGAGAGCAGGTTGTGGGCTCACCTATGGGTCCTTTTCTGAGGTAGGTCAGTGCAAAGACCAGGAAAGGCCCTACCTTAATGTGGACACACACCCCGGTCCACTTCTTGGGCTGCACAGAGTGCTTTTGTGTCAGTTTGCTGAGAATGATGCTTTCCAGGTTCATCAATGTTCCTACAAAGGACACGAATTCATCGTTTTTGATGGCTTTTGAATGGGCTTGTTTTTTTTCTTGTAAATCTCTTTTAGTTCTTTGTAAATTCTGGACATCAGTCCTTTGTCAGATGGGTAAACTGCAAAATTTTTTTTCCCATTCTGTTGGTTGCTGATTGACTCTAATGACTGTTTCTTTTGCCGTGCAGAAGCTGTGGAGTTTGATTAGGTCCCATTTGTCTATTTTGGCTTTTGTTGCCAATGCTTTTGGTGTTTGGGTCATGAAGTCCTTGCCTACACCTATGTCCTGAATGGTGTTGCCTAGTTTTTCTTCTAGGGTTTTCATAGTGTTAGGTCTTATATTTAAGTCTTTAATCCATCTGGAGTTAATTTTAGTGTAAGGTGTCAGGAAGGGGTCCAGTTTCTGCTTTCTGCACATGGCTAGCCAGTTTTCCCAACACCATTTATTAAACAGGGAATCCTTTCCCCATTGCTTGTTTTTGTCCGATTTGTCAAAGATCGGATGGTTGTAGATATGAAATGTTGCCTCCAAGGCCTCTTTTCTGTTCCATTAGTCTATATCTCTGTTTTGGTACCAGTACCATGCTGTTTTGATTACTCTAGCCTTGTAGTATAGTTTGAAGTCCGGTAGTGTGATGCCTCCTGCTTTGTTCTTTTTGCTTAGAATTGACTTGGCTATGTGAGCTCTCTTTTGGCTCCATATAAAGTTTAAGGTGTTTTTCCCAGTTCTGTGAAGAAGGTCATTGGTAGCTTGATGGGGATAGCGTTGAATTTGTAAATTACTTTGGGTAGTATAGCCATTTTCAGGATGTTGATTCTTCCTAACCATGAACATGCAATGTTTCTCCATCTGTTTGTGTCCTCTCTTATTTTGTTGAGAAGTGGCTTGTAGTTCTCCTTGAAGAGGTCTTTTATGTTCCTTGTTAGTTGTATTCCTAGGTATTTTATTCTCTTTGTAGCAATTGTGAATGGCAGTTCATTCTCAATTTGGCACTCTTTAAGTCTATTATTGGTTTATAGGAATGCTTGTGATTTTCACACATTGATTTTGTATCCTGAGACTTTGCTGAAGTTGCTTATCAGTTCGGGAGACTTTGGCTGAGACGATGGGGTCTTCTAGATATACAATTATGTCGTCTGCAAATAGAGACAATTTGAATTCCTCCTTTCTGATTGAAGACCCTTTATTTCTTTTTCTTGCCTGATTGCTTTGGCTAGAACTTCCAGTACTATATTGAATAGGAGTGGTGAGAGAGGGCATCCTTGTCTAGTCCCAGATTTCAAAGGGAATGCTTCCAGTTTTTGCCCATTCAGTATGATTTTGGCTGTTGGCTTGTCATAAATAGCTTTTATTATTTTGAGATACATTCCATCAATATCTAGTTTATTAAGGGTTTTTAGCATAATGGGCTGTTGAATTTTGTCAAAGGCCTTCTCTGCATCAATTGAGATAATCATGTAGTTTTTGTCTTTGTTTCTGTTTATGTGGTGAATTATGTTTATGGACCTGCACATGTTGAACCTGCCTTGCATCCCTGGGATGAATCCTACTTGATCATGGTGGATAAGCTTTTTGATGTGCTGTTGCAATCGGCTTGCCAGTATTTTATTGAAGATTCTTGCATCTATGTTCATCATGGATATTGGCCTGAAGTTTTCTTTTCTTGTTGTCTCTGCCGGGTTTTGGTATCAGCATGATGTTGGTCTCCTAAAATGATTTGGGAAGGACTCCCTCTTTGTAGATTATTTGGAATAGTTTCAGAAGGAATGGTACTAGCTCCTCTTTGTATGTCTGGTAGAATTCGGCTGTGAACCCATCTGTACCTGGGCTTTTTTTGGATGGTAGGCTAATTGCTGCCTCAACTTCAGACCTTGATATTGGTCTATTCAGGGTTTTGACTTCTTCCTGGTTTAGGCTTGGGAGGAGGCAAGTGTCCAGGAATTTCTCCATTTCTTCCAGGTTTACTAGTTTATGTGCATAGAGTTGTTTTTAATAATCTCTGATGATGGTTTAAATTTCTGTGGAATCTGTGGTGATATCCCCTTTATCATTTTTTATTACATCAATTTGGTTATTCTCTCTTTTCTTTTTTATTAATCTGGCTAGTTTTCTATTTTGTTGATCTTTTTGAAAAACCAGCTCCTGGATTTATTGATTTTCTGAAGGGTTTTTTGTGTCTCTATCTCCCTGAGTTCTGCTCTGATCTTAGTTATTTCCTGTCTTCTGCTAGGTTTTGAGTTTTTTGATCTTGTTCCTCTAGCTCTTTCAATTTTGATGATAGGGTGTCAATTTTAGATCTCTCCTTCCTTCTCATGTGGGCACTCATTGCCATATATTTTCCTCTAGAGGCTGCTTTAAATGCGTCCCAGAGATTCTCGTATTTTGTGTCTTCTTTCTCGTTGGTTTCTAAGAATGTCTTTATTTCTGCCTTCATTTTATTATTTATCCAGTCAACATTGAAGAACAAGTTGCTCTGTTTTCATGAGGCTGTGCAGTTCTCAGTTAGTTTCTGAATTCTGAATTGTAATGGATTGCACTGTGGTCTGAGAGACTTGTTTGTTTTGATTTCTGTTCTTTTGCATTTGCTGAGGAGTCATTTGCTTCCAATTATGTGGTCAATTTTAGAGTATGTGTGATGTGCTGAGAAGAATGTATATTCTGGGGATGTAAGGTGGAGAGTTCTGTAAATGTCTGCTAGATTGGCTTGTTCGAGGTCTGAGTTCAAGTCTTGGATATCCTTGTTAATTTTCTGTCTTGTTGATCTGTCTAATATTGACAATGGGGTGTTAAAGTCTCCCACTATTATTGTGTGGGAGTCTAAGTCTCTTTGTAAGTCATTAACAACTTGCCTTATGTATTTGGGTGCTCCTATATGGGGTGTGTATATATTTAGGATTGTTAGCTCTTCTTGTTTCATTGATCCTTTTACCATTATATAATGTCCTTCTTTGTCTCTTTTGATCTTTGTTGCTTTAAAGTCTATTTTATCAGAGATGAGAATTGCAACTCCTGCTTTCTTTTGCTCTCCATTTGTTTGGTAAATCTTCCTCCATCCCTTTACTTTGAGCCTTTGTGTATCCTTGCATGTGAGATGGGTTTCCTCGATACAGCACACTGATGGGTTTTGGCTTTTTATCCAATTTGCCAGTCTGTGTCTTTTGATTGGGGCATTTAGTCCATTTACATTTAAGATTAATACTGTTATGTGTGAATTTGATACTGCCATTTTGATGGTAGTTGGCTGTTTTGCGTGTTAGCTGATGCAGATTCTTGATTTTGTTGATGCTCTTTACCATTTGGTATGTTTTTGGAGTGGCTAGTACCGGTTGTTCCTTTCTATGTGTAGAGCCTCTTTCAGGAGCTCTTGTAAAGCAGGCCTGTTGGTGATGAATCTCTGAGTACGTGCTTGTTCGCAAAGGATTTTATTTTTCCTTCACTTATGAAGCTTAGTTTGGCTGGATATGTGATTCTGGGTTGAAAGTTCTTTTCTTTAAGGATGTTGAATATTGGCCCCTACTCTCTTCTGGCTTGTAGAGTTTCTGCTGAGAAGTCTGCTGTGAGTCCAATGGGATTCCCTTTGTGGGTAACCTGATCTTTCTCTCTGGTTGCCCTTAGCATTTTCTCTTTCATTTCAACCCTGGTGAATCTGACGATTATGTGCCTTGGGGTTGGTCTTCTTGAGGAATAACTTTGTGGTGTTCTCTGTATTTCCTGGACTTGAATATTGGCATGCCTTGCTAGGTTGGGGAAGTTTTCCTGGATAATATCCTGAAGAGTATTCATTGTCTTCGTCACATTCAGGTACACCTATCAGACGTAGATTAGGTCTTTTCACATAGTCCCACATTTCTTGGAGGCTTTTTTGTTCCTTTTTACCCTTTTTTCTCTATTCTTGCCTTCTCATTTTATTTCATTGCGTTGATCTTTGACCTCTGATATCCTTTCTTCTGCTTGGTCAATTCTGCTGTTGAAACTTGTGCATGCTTTGCAAAGTTCTCCTGTTGTGTTTTTCAGCTCCATCAATTCACTTATATTCCTCTGTATGTTGTCGATTCTCGTTAGCATTTTGTCAAATCTTTTTTCAAGGTCCTTAGTTTCTTTGCATTGGGTTAGAACATGTTCTTTTAGCTCACAGAGGTTTCTTATTACCCACCTTCTGAAGTCTGATTCTGTCATTTCATCACACTTATTTTGCATCCAGCCTTGTTCCCTTTCTGGTGAGAAGTTGTGATCCCTTATAGGAGGAGAGGTGTTCTGGTTTCGGGTGTTTTTATCCGTTTTGTGTGGGTTTCTTCCCTTCTTTGTGGATTTACCCACCTGTTGTCTTTGTAGTTTCTGACTTTCAGATTGGGTCTCTGGGTGAGCTTCCAGTTTGTGGATGATGAAGTTATTTCTGTTTCTTAATTTTCCTTCTAACAGTCTGGCCCCTCTGCTGTAGTATTGCTGAGGTCCACTCCAGGCCCTGCTTGCCTGGGGATCACCTGCAGCAGTTGCAGAACAGTAAGGGTTGTGACAAGTTTCTTCTTCTGGGACCAAATGTCAGTGAGTTCTCTCCTTTATGAGTTGACTCTTTGGACATACAGGGGTCAGGAAGCTGCTTGAGGAGACAGTCTGTCCTTTATTGAAACTCAGGTTCTGAGCTTTGACCTCCGTTGTTCATTCAGAGTTGCTGGGCAGGTAGTTCAGGTCTGCTGCAACAGCACTCATAAACTCCTTTTTTTCCCCCCAGGTGCTCTGTCCCAGAAAGTTAGGGCTTTATTTATGAGTTTTCATTGTGCTGCTGCCTTTTTTTTTTTTTTTCAGGGCTGCCCTGCCCAGCAAGGAGGTCACCGTCTGCCTGCAGAGGCTTTGCTGAGCTGCTGTGGGCTCCACCCAGTTGCCATGTGAGCTTCCCTGCAGTCCTGTTTGTATTTGTGTAGTTAGAACTGCCTTGGCAATGGTGGCCTACCTCTGTAATGGCAGACTCTCTCTGTAATGTTGCCTCTGCAACAGCGGGCTGCCTCAGCTAATGCAGACTACCTCTGTAGTGGTGGAGTGTTTTGGTAATGGTGGACGCCCCTCTCCCACAGTGTTGGACCATCCTGTGTTCAGCTGTGCTTGCTGTGAAACTCTCAACCCAGAGCATTTTCAATTGCTGTTTTTTTTTTTTTTTTTTTTTTTGGTGGGGGTGGGTCCAGCCAAGACTGATCACCTGACTCCCTGACTCAGAGTCTGTTTTTTTTTTTTTTTTTTTTTTTTTTTTAGTTCATCGGTCGACTCTCTCCCAGGTGTTCCAGTCTCCTGTTTTAGGTGCCAGGTCTGTGTGATTTCCCTTGTGGTGACTCACTGCACCAGCTGAAACAGGGGCACTAAGATTCGTGGTGGTTTTTTTGCTCAGGAATCTCCTAGTTTGGCTCTGTTTCAGTTCCTTTTTAAATTAGATGAATGGGGGATCTGCCTTCCTGGGTCTCCAATCGCCGCCAGCTAAAAGGGCACCTGGACCAGTGTATTTTGTATGGAGAATCGCCGTGCCAGCCAAAACGGCCATACTGGCTAAAACAGCCACACTGGCAAACCATGGGGCTTCTCTGCCTGGGGATCTCCTGGTCTGTGGGCAATAAAAATCCATCTAGAAATGTGGCATCCACTCACCCTCTGTGCTTTCACTGGCACCTGCGATCCTGAGCTGTTTAGTAGGCCATCTTGGGTCCTCTATTATCTGTTATTCTACTGCTTTTTTTTTTCCTGGGAAGGGTGTGAGGTAGCACTACAATTATACATACATTAGATCTTGTCTTCTTTTTTCTTTCTTTCTTTCTTTTTTTTTTTTTTTTTTTTTTTTTACTCTGTTCCGAGGTTGGAGTACAGTGGCAAGATCACAGCTCCCTGCAACCTCTGCCTCTCAGGTTCACGTGATTGTCCTGTCTCAGTCTCCCGAGTAGCTGGGATTGCAGCTGCATGTCACCACAGTCAGCTAATTTTTTTGTACATTTAGTAGAAAAGGGGTTTCACCATGTTACCCAGGGTGGTCTTGATCTCCTGACCTCATGATCCATCCACATCAGCCTCCCAAAGAGGAATAAGACACCACACTGGCCTGAGCCTGACTTCTTTATTCCTTCTTTGGACAATTTCTTCTCTGATTGAGTTTCCTCTGACTCCATTTTTCTCTTCTCTATTATTTCAATGTTTTCATGATTGTGTTCCAGATGTTTGTTTCAGAAATTTTTTTTTTTCTTATTTCCTCCTGAGTCCTGTCAACTCTCTTTATATTTTTCTGTTGACTAGTCACTTTTAACACGGGCTTTCTAAACATTTTAAATTTATACCATTCTTTGGTAGTTTTTATTTTTTTTATTTTTTATTTTTTTTGAGTCTTGCATTATCTATCACCCAGGCTGGTATGCAGTGGTGAGATATGAGCTGACTGCACCCTTCACCTCTGAGTAAAGGCTGAATTTAGTATGAATTCAGTATGGCTTTTAGTATGAATTTAGCCTTTTCTAGCGTTCCCACAGCTGTGCCTGTTTTGGTTACTCTCATCCTTCAGAGAGTCTTACCCGTCATTGGCTAACCAGCCATTCACATAGGGGGCACACAGGCAATGTCCTTGCCTGTTAATTACACTGCTGGTGCATCTGCTCCTAGAGCTGCTCGGTTTTTATTTATTTATTTATTTATTTATTTATTTATTTTGAGAAGCAGGGGGAGCAGACTGGCTACTGCTATGACTTTAGCAACTGCTATGACACAGCAACGGCTGTGCCTGTCTTAGGTTGCTCTTATCTTTCAGGGAGTCTTACCCATCACTGGCTAACCAGCCATCCACCTGGTGGAGGGGGGTGGGGCACACAGGCAACATACTTGCTTGCCTGTGAATTACGCTGCTGGTGCATCTGCTCCTAGTGCTGCTCGTTTCCATCATGGGAGCAGACTGGATTTTGGTATGACTTTAGCCTTTGGTGGCCTCCCCGTGGCTGTGCCTGTCTTAGGTTGCTCTCATCTTTCAGAGAGTCTTACCCATCACTGGCTAACCAGCCATCCTCCTCCAGGGCACATTTTTGGCTTTTCTCTTGGAGAGAAGCATGAGTTAGCCAGTTTGGAGTTATATGTAAATTTCTTTCCTGCCCCTGTTTCTTTTGCCTAGGTAGGAGTTATATATTACATTCTAGCATGTTATTTTACAAGTAATGTTTAAGGCTTAGCCTCTTCTCTTCATTCTCATACATCTGTGTTTTGTTAGCCACATAGAAGGTGAGGAAGTGGAGAGATGGGAAAGGAAAATACCCTATAAAATACTTCTGTCAATTTAATATCCGTCTGCCTTTTGTTGAGATAAGCTTTTTTCTGTGGGTAATGGCTGATACCTACTTAGTGCCATTATACATAGCGTGTTTTGTCACCACTTCCTCTATGGTTGACTGTATACTCCTAAACAGGATTGGCAATAAACAAGGGAATATGAGACAGCACCTAATATAAGTACTGCATTCCCTATTACAGTCTTGAATTTGCACAAAGGATGAGAACCATGGACCAAAAAGAGAGTCTGAAGTTCAACCTTTTCCAGGTTCAGACTGGAACATGGGTATAACTTTCTCATCTTGGCAGTGATTTCCACAACTACCTGTCCATTGTTGTTAGCTTCTAAACAACAGTTAAATTTACCACAGACTCTTCCTTCTGAGGTCAGCAGATAATCTAATGCTGGTCTCTTTTGACAGACTGCACTTCTTATTTGTGTAGATTGTACAGCTAACAAATCTAAAGCTTTAGATGTTTCATTAGTTATAATTTCTAGGACTGCTTGTAATCTGATAACACAATTAATCATGTAGATTGGAGTATGACATCCCCACATCCCATCTTGGTGCCCAAGAAGCCAAACCGTAATTATTCTCTCTGTAGGTCAATCTGTATCTCTCCAATCACCAATTTGACATAAGCTTCAGGCTAGGTCAGAATGTGAGATGTGAAAGTTTTGTGTGCATGTACACTTACCTGCATGTGCTCATGCATGCACACACACACACACACACACACACACACACACACACGTGCATATGCATACAAATATGATAGAGGATAAGGAAGGCAAGGGAGAACAGACACACATGAGTAACATTGTTTAGTCCACCAAACAAGGCCACTAGGATTTCAGTATTTGTGGCCAGGACTTTCAGGCACTGGGATGGGTTATTAAACTTAATCCTAACTTTTTTCTGTTAGACTGAGCTTTCTTTTGACCATTTTAACGTCTGAAATCAAGATATACAAAGAGAATCTAGGTGAGCTGGGAGAACAGACAGCAACAAGTTTTCTGGGAAATGAGTAGAAGAGTAAGAGTGGGACCCATACTGAAATATCTTAGTTTTGGATCAGTGAAGTCTTCACAAAGAAATTCTCATGTGCTTAGTTCTCTGTGGTGGGATGAGTCCAAGAGTCAAAATTTATGATGAGCCTATAAAAATAGGAGCAAATGAGCAGTGGACCTAAAAAGAGATATACAAAGCATCAAAATTGAAAGAGCGGGAGGAGCAAATTTTAAAAAACTCAAAACCTAGCAGAAGACAAGAAATAACTAAGATCAGAGCAGAACTGAAGGAGACAGACACAAAAAACCCTTCAAAAAATCAATAAATCCAGGAGCTGGTTTTTTGCAAAGATCAACAAAATAAACAGATCACTAGCCAGATTAATAAAAAAAGAAGTCAAGGCATGTGTGAACTGATGCAGCTGCTTTTGAGAATCTCAATGATGAAGGTGAGATGTAGGGGTAAAAGTGAGGAAAGATAGGGTTCATTGTCATAATCATAAACAGTTATTACGAGGACCTTCTCTTTAAGGTACTAACAATTGGACTTTCTCCATATGTATTAACTTACTATCTGTCTATATATGTGTCTGCATTTTGGATGGGTTCCCTAAGAGTTTGCTTTTTTAGGAGAGGATATACAGTATCTCTCATAACTCAAACACCTATTCTGTTTGATACTCTTTTCTGACAATTGTGGATGTTAGAAAATATTTCATCCTTTTTTTGAGGGGAAAGAATCATATGAGCATATGTGGAAAATATCACAATGTAAAATGTAAAAAGAAAGTGAAAATTTCCAGGAGCACATTATTAATTTTTTTGCCAAATAATACATATTTCCTCTGTGCTGGAAATAAGTCAGTGACCAAGGAAGGCAAGATTTCTGCACTCCTGGGGGTTATATTCTTAAGCAATCTCTGAGTATAATGAAGACCAACACTCTAGATCTATAGTTATGAGATGATGTCTGTATGTAAAAAGAACAATAATAGGTTTAGTATGTATTAAGGGCCAGATGCTAGAGCTTGAATAATTACAAAGGGGAGGGAGAAATTATTTCAGGCAGCAGAGTTGTATGATTAAAGCCTGACTACAAGAATGCAATGAGAAATGGACTGGTTTGCCTGAAGTCCAGGGGTTGTATATGGGAATAGTTGGGGACAACATTTGAGAGAGAGATAAGGAACCACTGAAAACTTGTGAGCAGGGAAGTGACATGATAAAAGTGATTATGACACAGTAAACACGGAATCTGTGGTGATATCCCCTTTATCGTTTTTTATTGCATCTATTTGATTATTCTCTCTTTTCTTTTTTATTAATCTGGCTAGTGGTCTATTTTGTTGATCTTTCTGACATTTTGTAGCCTGGCCCAGAAAAACAATACCCAGACCTGCCTCCATATTTAGTCACCCATTATTACTAAAAACCTGATTCTTTCTTTCTTAGTAATCATACTTGTACTATATTTACTAAATCCTCTTCTTCCAACTCCTCAAATAATGCTTTCATTGAATGAGTCTTTCTTCCACCTTTTACAGAAAGGACACATCATCTCATTAAATAGAATTTCTGCCTCAGTCCTATAAAATAATAATTCAAGACATTGGTTATAGGTTGACTTAATGTCATTTCTACACATTAAATTTCTGCATGTCCTTTATGTCCTGTTTTAAAAGAGAGCTAATTTTGCTTAGGGAAAAATTTCATCTCTGTAGGTTTATATGTGGGCACTGGGCTACCAGATAAATAACTATCAAATAATTATTTCGTTTGGTGCCTTCAATTTGAGATAACTTTAGAAACACACTTTTCCCCATACTATAATCAACTCATTTCTGTTGCATATTATTTATCTCTTTGGCTTTCTTTGGCTAGATTCTGTTTTAACCTTCTGTGTTCTATCTTTCATGGTGTGATTTCTAAACTATATCAAGTAGATGGAGTGTAAATATTAAAAACAGGATATCATGTTAGCCTCTTAAATTAACAAACAGAAAAGTGATTCTAATTACAGATTTATTATTGCAGCTACATTAAGAAATCAAGGTGAAGTCAAATATACACATGCAACATCAACACCAAACTGCCTATTACAAAGAATATCTGGGCAAGAAACATCATGTATGTTTCATGGCATCATGAAATTTACTTGGAGAAAAAAACTGAATAATTCAGAAGAAATGTAGTCAGAAATGTCTTTAAAATATCTCCATAAAATTTAACTTATAACTAAATAAGAGTACCTTCCATAACTTACTGGAAGCTACTGAAAATGTAACTCAACATTATTTTAATAACACATTTTAAAACAAGGAGTGTGTCACCTGCATCTTAAATTCAGCAAGACAGAGATACAAAATAAATTCATATAAATCTTGAACAATCTAAAGAAAAAAATTCAAGTCACAATTTAGTGCTAACCATGATACTTTTCTATAGTCAATGGCACCAGTGAAACTTGTATTATACTTTCAATCTAAAGCCTAAAATTGTTACGATCATCAGAACCTACCTATTTCTTCAATGAGTACACTTGTAGCTACTTGAAAAAGAGGCCTCATACATTGCTTTATATGAAATATAATTCATTGATGGGAAAATGGTTTCTATAATCACAGCCAGTTACATTTCTACCTTCATTCCCAACATTTTCAAAATATTTGCCACCCACTAGGCCTCCCAATTTTGTTTTTCAGTGTTGACTTTAAAACGGTTCAGTAGTTTTAAAGTAGGTGACCATTAAAAAGGAGAAAAGGAAGGCTAAAGATTGATAAAAGTTGTCTAAGATTGCCCTTGAGTCATGTTTAGATAGGATCTGAAGCAAGATTTAAGAGTTTAGAATTTCTGCCTTTTATCTGCATTATACCTAGAAAACAATCCAGAAAAAGTGGGAGGCAGGTTTTCTGCTAAGCTTCAAACCACACATCTCTCAGGAGACAGTGACATGGGCTTGTTTGGAGTCAGAAAAATTTGTGGCATGTAGAACTATCAAAGAAAAATATTTTATTTTTCAAATGACAGGTTGAGTATCTTTATCCAAAATGCTTGGGACAAGAAGTGTTTTGGATTTCTGATTTTTTCAGATTTGGGAATATTTACATATACATGAGATATCCTGGAAATGAAACCCCAAACTAAACATAAAATTCAGTTATGTTTCATATATACCTTATACATGTAGCCTGAAGTTAATTTTACAAGCTATTTTAAGTAATTTTTCACATGAAACAAAGTTTGTGTTAAGTACTCACAAGTGGAATTTCCTACACGTGGTGTCATGTTGGTGCTCAAAAAGTTTCAGATTTCGGAGCACTGTGGATTTCAGATTTTCAGATTAGGAATCTGTAACAACAAAAACAACAATTTTATCTTTTTCTTTATTTATAATATTCCTTATATTTCAGTTATATTATCTTTATATTTATTGAGGTTGCTTATCATCCCATAGTTTAAAGGATTCAATAGTTTACAAAATTATATGACAAAGAAACAGTAGTCCTCTCCTCCCACTCACTACATTACACAAGTCTTATAGAAAAACACTCTCAACAATTGTAGCTTTCTCTTAAATAAACTCTGAGAAAAGAAAGAAAACACATTTATCTGAAGAATGTAAAGTGCTTTTAATTACCAGGCCCGGAGAGACATTAAAATGAGACAGCAATCATACCCTACTCCCTTCTTTGAGCTATGTAGTCCTTTTCTGAAACTGCCATAATAGCCAATCATCAATTAATGTTATTTTTGTAAACTAATGAGACTTCCTGACAAACAACTTTGTATCAGTCCACACCCTGCCCCCTTTTAATGCCTTTAAAAGTCCACTTGCAACTGCTTCTAATCAGTGTATATTCAGGACAACTTGAATCTGTGCTCTTGGGTTGCAATCCTCAAGCTTGGCCCAAATAAACTCTTATTTACATTAATTGTGCCTCAGTTTCTTCCTTTTAGGTCAACAATTTCATAAACCCAAATAAGGTTTATTTTGCTACTTCTGTACTTTTTTTTTTTTTTTAATTTTAAACAATGTTTATTGTTATCCCACTAGAAAAGCTAAGAAGTTAGTTAAGGATGCTCACTGCAACCTCCACCTCTTGGGTTCAAGTGATTCTTCTGCCTCATCCTCCCGAGTTGCTGGGACTACAGGTGTGTGCCACCACGCTCAGCTAGTTTTTGCCTCTTTACTAGTGACTGGGTTTCACTGTGCTAACCAGGATGGTCTCGGTCTCCTAGCCTCATGATCTGCCCATCTCAGCCTCCCAATGTGCTAGGATTAGAGGCCTGAGTGACCTCACACAGCCAAGAAGGAATTAGTATTATACACAGGCTATCAGAAAATAGCTTGATTTTAGACACATTTAATTAACAGCTTGACATGGCACTGAATTTTAAACTTATTTCCATTTTCTCCCCAAAGTTTGAAGGTATGACATCTAACTTCCAGTACTGCTGTGAAAAGTGTGGGGACGTGACTATGTTTACTAATCCTTGTGAGTAATTTGATTTTTTTAAAATTTTGCATCCTTCAAAAGATCTCTCATTTCTCTGGTATTCTGAAATGTCCTCATGATGTTCTTTGATGCGGATCTAATTTCACCCATTGACTTAGGTACTAAGTGAACTGTTTCAAACTGGAAACTTACGCCTTGGCACATTTTCTTGAGTTGATTATCTCATGTATATCCTCTCATTTTCCATTTTTTCTTTCTTAAACTCCTATTGTCTGAATAATAGGAGTTATCATCCTCTTTGATTTGACCTGAAGTTTTCTCATCTTATTTCCTAATTTCTTTCACTTAATCTTTTCACCCTGCTTCCCTAGAAAATTTCTAAACTTTATATTATAATCCTTTTATTTATCAAAACCTGTTGAGCAATTCTTATATATCAGGCACTGTAAAATATTTGTTTCCCACAAAAGACAATTCATTGCATATATGTACTATATTTGGTTTTGGTTTTCTCAATCTTTCCATTAATTTGATTTTCATTCTTTCTTCTTTCATCTGTACCCACCTGCCAGGCCCACTCTCATTCCTGGTTTTCTTCTACTAATGCATTGAATAATTTATGAATCTGTTACTTCGGCACTACTTGTCCTCTCCTACTAGCCTCCTATTCCAACCTGCTATAGGTTTCCCATCAGGTGGTACCCCACTTCATCCTTTGAGACTTCTTTCCTAATTTTCACTGGCTCTGAATCAGAACTTCATCAGTAATTTTTCAGCCCTCGACCTTCACTTTCCTTACAGTTAATTTCACACTGAAGTTCATTATTATTGCCTTTGTTTTGTACGGTTGCCATCAAGAGGCATGCTCTTCTTTGTTATTAACAAAAGCCAGTAATTAGCAACCATTTAACTTAAATGCTTTGAAGGAAATAAACAATTTTACACCATAATTTTTCTGACATTTGATAAATCAAGGAGACATTTTAGAGCCCTTCCAATTCTTAAGGTGATTCTTAGCCTTGAGATTTCTGCTCTAGATTTCTACCCACTGGCTCATGGCTCTGATCATTTGAGTTCCGTGACTGAAGCATCACTTTCTAATGTGGCCACTTCTTCAGTCAGAAACTGGCATCGAAATAACACACAGCCTTTCAGATTCATGCAGGTTTTTCATTACATAAAATTTTACTTCTTCTTCTGCAGGAGCAAATTATTGCACACTAGATTTTATTTTCTACTATTTCAAATATGTTTCCGATTATTTCTTTATATTCATTCATGTATTCCAATTATTCATTCAGTAGGGGTGTGTGTGTGTGTAATGTTAAATGACTGAAAAGTAATGCATATAAAGTTTAGCCTTAAAATGTTGTTTTATGTCTATTATACATCTGAAATGAGCTGTCAGCCTTAATTTTCCATGACTAACCAGTTTAGAAACCAGTCCACCCCAATATTTTATTTACCTTTTTATTGATGCATTCTTATATGTTTTTTTTTTTCCTCCAACTGCTAGTTTGGACTTGTTTTAGCAGCTCCTAAATTGGATGCTACTGAAAGTAACTTTCATTAAAAACTTTGAGATCTATTTCTCACAGGTCAGAAGTTGAATTCTACCTAGATCAGAACGCCATGCTAAAGTGACAGGTCAGCAACTTGGTTCTCTCCTAAGAAGACCTTGTTGTTTTCCTTTTGATCTAGAAGGCATTGGTTTTACCATAAATACACCTGAGCAGATATAAGACAATATTGAGTGGCTATTTTTATTTTTTTCTATTTGTTTTATCCAAATCTGTAACACTTTGAGTAAAAGGGGGAAATAAAAATGCAATGTCTTAGTATTTTTTACTTTTGGTTTCCTTTGCTATTTGAGGATAAAATAAAATCATCTATGTGAAATAACTCTGTAACTTGAAAAATTCTACATAAATATAAGAAATTGTTATCTTGTCAGATATTAATTGTAAAGTTAATATCTGGTATTTTCCCAACCAACTTGTAGTCTGACAAATAATGTCCTCCAGAGACAAATAATGTCCTCCAGAGAAGTAAAAACAATCATGAGTCCAAACTTACTGTGTTTGGAGAAAGAGAAAACATTGCTATCTTAATAAATGTTTAAAAAGATCTAACTCTATGCTCCCTGCAAGAAACTCACATTAGCTATAAGGAAACCTATAGGCTAAATATGAAAGTATAGAACAAGTTTTTCCATTAAAAAAGTAACCAAAGAAGAGCATAGGTGTCTATACACATATCAAACAAAATTACAGAACAGAGGCCTTGGAGGCAACACCACACATCTACAACCATCTGATCTTTAACAATCTGACAAAACAAGCAATGGGGAAAGGATTCCCTGTTTAATAAATGGTGTTGGGAAAACTGGCTAGCAGTTTGCAGAAAGCAGAAACCGGACCCCTTCCTGACACCTTACACTAAAATCAACTCCAGATGGATTAAAGACTTAAACATAAGACCTAACACCATAAAAACCCTAGAAGAAAATCTAGGCAAAACCATTCAGGACGTAGGCGTAGGCAAGGACTTCATGACCCAAACACCAAAAGCATTGGCAACAAAAGTCAAAATAGACAAATGGGACCTAATTAAACTCCAGAGCTTCTGTACAGCAAAAGAAACAATCATTAGAGTGAACCAGCCACCAACAGAATGGGAAAAAATTTAGCAATCTACCCTTCTGACAAAGAGCTAATATCCAGAATCTACAAAGGACTAAAACAGATTTACAAAAAACAAACAAACAAACCCATCCAAAAGCAGGAGAAGGATATGAACAGACATTTTTCAAAAGAAGACTTATATGAGGCCAACAAACATATCAAAAAATGTTCATCATCACTGATTATTAGAGAAATGCAAATCAAAACCATATCGAAATACCACCTGATGCCAGTTAGAATGGTGATCATTTAAAAATCTGGAGACAACAGATGTTGGAGAGGATATGGAGAAATAGGAACAATTTTATACTGTTGGTGAGAGTGCAAACTAGTTCAACCATTGTGGAAGACAGTGTGGCACTTCCTCAAGGACCTAGAAATAGAAATTTCATTTGACCCAACAATCCCATTACTGGGTATATACCCAAAGGATTATAAATCATTCTATTGTAAAGACACATGCACAGGTATGTTCATAGTGGCACTGTTTACAATAGCAAAGACTTGGAACCAACCCAAATGCCCATTGACAATAGACTGGACAAGGAAAATGTGGCACATGTACACCATGGAATACTATGCAGCCATAAAAATTGATGAGTTTGTTTCCTTTGTAGGAACATGGATGAATTTGGAAACCATCCTTCTCAGCAAACTGACACAAGAACAGAAAATCATATACCGCATAATCTCACTTATAGGCAGGTGTTTAACAATGAGAACATGTGGACACAGGGAGGGGAGTGTCACACACTGGGGTCTGTTGGGGTGGCCAAGGAAGGACAGCAGGGGGTTGGAGAGGTCAGGGAGGGATAACATAGGGAGAAATGCCAGATGTGGGTGAAGGGGGGGATGGAGGCAGCAAACCACATTACCATGTGTGTACCTACACAACAATCCTGCATGATCTGCACATGTACCCCAGAACCTAAAGTACAATTAAAAACAAAAACAAAAACAAAAAACAAAAAAAAAATAGACTTTAAGTCAAAAATTGTCACAAGAGATAAAGAAGGTCATTATATAATTACAAAGGTTTCAATTCATCAAGAGGATATAACTATTATAATGTATATGCAGCCAAAATTGAAGCACCTAAGTTCATAAGGCAAATATTACCAGATTTGAAGAGAGACAGATGGCAATACAATAACAGTAGAGGATTTCCACATCTCACTTTCAACAATATACAGGTCATCCAGACAGAAAACAGTAAAGACCCAGCTGACTTAAACAACACTATAGACCAAATGAACCTATCAAATATAAACCTAACATTTCAATGAACGGAAACAGAATATATACTCTTTTCAAATGGACATTAAATATTGTCTAGGATAGATCCTATGTTAGACCACAAGACAAGCCTTAACAAATTTAAGAAGACTGAAATAATATTAAACATCTTTTCCACTCACAACTATATTAAATTTAAATTAGAAATCAATAACAGGAGGACAATCAGAAATTTACAAATATGTAGAAATTAAACAACACATTCCTGAATACTGAGTCAGAGAAAGAATCAAAAAAGAAAATGAAAAAGTATCTTGACACAAGTGAAAACGGAAAAACGACATATCAACACTTATGAGATGCAGTAAAAGCAGTTCTAAAAGGGAAGTTTATAGTGACAAGTGCCTACATTTTAAAAAAGAGAAATATTTCAAATGAAAAATCTAATGTTATACCTCAAATAACTAGAAAAGAGCAGCTAAATACAAAGTCAGCAGAAGTAAGAAAATAATAAAGAATGGAGCAGAGAAAAATGAAATAGAGTCTAGAATGACAATAGAAAGATCAACAAAACTAAGATTTGATTTTGGAAAGATAACACTGACAAATTTACTTATATGATGGAAAAAAGGAGAGATGACTCTCAGATGAGTGTAATTATAAATGTAAGAGAAGACATTATAACTGGTAACAAAGAAAAACAAAGGATCATAAGAGACTACTACGAACGATCATACATAAATTGGATAACATAAAAGAAATGGATAAATTCCGAGAAACATACATCTTACAATACTAACTCATGAGAAAAATGAAACTAAGAAGAGACAAATAAAGAGTAAGGAGATGAAATCAGTAATCAAAACCTCCTAACAAAGAAAAAGTCCAGGACCTGATGGATATGCTGGCAAATTCTAATGAACATTTACAGTAGAATAATTGTTAATCTTTCTCACAGGCTTCCAAAAGAAGGTGAACAATAGGGAACATTTACAAACTAATTTTATAAGGCCAGCATTACCCTGATACCAAAGGCAGACAAGTACACTACAAGAAAAGAAAATTACAGGCCAGCATCCCTGGTAAACAAAGATGCAAAAATCCACAACAAGATACTAGCAAACCTAATCAACAGCATATTAAAACAATTACATACTGTGACCAAGTGGGATTTATCTCTGAGGTACAAATATGGTTCAATATGCACAATTTGATACATCAAATTAACAGAACGTAGGATAAAAATATAACTAACTTAATAGTACAGAAAAGCATTCCATGTAATTCAGCATCATCTTATAATTTTTAAAAATCTCTCTACAAATGATGTATCTCAACACAATGAAGGCCATAGATGATAAGTTTATAGACTAACATACTCAATGTTAAAAAGTTGAAAACTTTTCCTCAAAGATCAGGAACAAAACAAGAAAGCCAACTCATGCCAGTTCTCAGTATTATTATTATACCCAGAAGTCTTTTTTTTTTTTTTTTTTTTTTTTTTTTTATACGGAGTTTCGCTCTCGTTACCCAGGCTGGAGTGCAATGGCGCGATCTCAGCTCACCGCAACCTCCACCTCCTGGGCTCAGGCAATTCTCCTGCCTCAGCCTCCTAAGTAGCTGGGATTACAGGCACGTGCCACCACGCCCAGCTAGTTTTTTGTATTTTTAGTAGAGACGGTACCCAGAAGTCTTAGCCAGAGCAAGTAGGCCATAAAAAGATATATGAGGCATGCAAATCAGAAATAAAAAGGTAAAATTATCCATTTGCAGATAACATAATCTTACGTATAGAAAACCCTAACGACTCCATCAAAAAATACTAAAACTAATAAACAAATTCAGTAAGGTTACAAGATACAAAATCAACATATAAAAATGGGTTGTTTTTCTACATACACAACGAACTATCCACAAAGGAAATTGAGAAAACAATCCCATTTACAATTGCATCCAAACATAAAATACTAAGGAACAAATTTAACCAAGGAGGTAAAACTTCTGCACATTAAAATCTATAAAACATTAATGAAAAAAAAAAAAAAACTAAAGTTACAAATAAATGAAAAAAATATTCTGTGTGAAGCAATGCTGACTAGCTCTTATAATCAGCTGGCTGATTATTCTACTTCTAGCTTTTCCTTAAAAAAAATAAATTTCAGACACAGGAGAGGAAAAATCCTCCAAATTATTTCTGTATCTACTTCTGAGTAAGAGTCACAAACTTTACAATTAGAACATACAGATTAAGGTCCATTAAGCTTTTCCATTAGTACATATAGATTGTTTCATTTTTCATTAAACATAGGTATAGTTATTCCTATAGCAACAACTAACTAAATTAAATGCAATTCTTAAAGGGAAACATAGGAATACTCATGTTTGGGGTAGTCCTTTTCTAATTAATCAAATAGTGGTTACATCTCCAATTGCACTGTGCCCAGGTGTTAATTTACAAAGGTGACTGAGGGATAACATGGAGAGTCTGATGCCCTCAGGAAGCAAGTTATACTTAATTCCTGTATCAGTTCTATGGACTGCAAAATGTTACTCTGCATCAGCTGAACGCAAGTCAACTACTTTCATTAAACCAAGCCCTTCCTAGATTGATAGGACTTTAACCCACAAAAATTTAGTTAGCAGCTAAATAACTTATCAACGGGCTTCAATCTACTTCTCCTGCCATAAGAAGAAAAAGGCAGGAGAAGCCCCAGCAGGATTGAAGCTGTTCCTTTGAATTTGCAATTCAACATGATAGTATCTCCTCAGGACTGGTAAAAAGAGGCCTATTTCCCTGTCTTTAGATTTACAGTCTAATGCCTCCTCAGCCATTATACCTTTTTCTACCTATGTTCGTCAACTGCTGATTATTTTCAGCTAATCATAAAGATATCAGAACATTACATCTATTATTCAGTGCATGAGCAGGAATAGCAGGCACAGCCATAAGCCTCCTAATTCCAGTGGAATTAGGCCAGCCAGCAGCCCTACTAGGAGACGACCATATCTATAATGTTATTGTCACCACTTACACATTTATTATAATTTTCTTCATAGTAATACCAATCATGATCAGAGGCTTTGGCAACTGACTTGTCCCCCTAATAATTGGTACCCCTGATAAAGCATTCCCTCAAATAAATAACAGAAGCTTCTGACTTCTCTCCACATCCCTTCTACTCCTACTTGTGTTCTCAATACTAGAAGCTGGTGCTGGAACCGGCTGAACAATCTATCCGCCCCTAGCAGGAAGCCTGGCACACACAGGAGCCTCTGTCACTCCATCTAGCAGGTATTTGTTCTATCCTAGGAACCATAATTTTTATTACCATAATTATTACTATAAAACCTCCAGCCATAACCCAATACCAAACACCCCTTTTTGTCTGATCCATCCTTACTACAGCAGTTCTTCTACTTCTTTCTCTCCCTGTTCCAACCACTGATATTACTATATTACTAGCTGACTGGAACCTTAATAGTACCTTTTTTGATCCTGCTGGTGGAGGTGACCCTATTCTATACCAATATTTATTTTGATTCTTTGGGCACCCCGAAGTCTAAATCCTTATCCTACGAGGTTTTGACGTGATTTCTCATATTGTAACATACTACTCCAGCAAAAATGAACCATTTGGGTATAGGTATAGTATGAGCCATAATATCAGTTGGTTTCCTAGGCTTTATTGTGTGGGGTCACCACATATTTACAGTAGGAATAGATATAGATGCGTGAGCATACTTTTCCTCCACCACTATCAGTATCATTACCCCTACCGGAGTAAAAGTCTTTAGCTGATTGGCCACATCACACGGCAGCAACATTAAATGATCTCCCGAAATACTCTGAGCTCTAGGCTTTATCTTTCTCTTCACAGTGGGTGGCTTAACAGGAACCGTATTAGCAAATTCATTATTAGACATTATTTTACATGACACACATTACATATTAGCCCATTTCCACCATGTCCTATAAACGGGCAGTGTTTGCCATTATAGCAGGCTTTATCCACTGGTTCCCTCTGTTTTCAGGCTACACACTTAACCAAACCTATGCTAAAAATCACTTCACCATTATATTTGTAGGTGTAAACTTAACTTTCTTCCCACAACATTTTCTCGGCCTATCTGGAATGCCTGGATGATACACCAACTACCCCGATGCACCACTGCATGAGATTTTATTTCACCTGCAGACTCATTCATCTCTTTAACTGCAGAGGTACTGATAGCCTTCATAGTCTAAGAAGCCTCTTTCTCAAAATGAAAGTTTTTCCCATTGAACAATTAAATATTAACTTAGAATGACTTTATAGCTGCCCGCCTTTTTATTACACATTCAAAGAATCAGCCTATGTAAAATCTTAAGTGAAAAAGGATTCAAATCTCCAGAAACTGATTTCAAGCCAATCTCATAAACCCTACAATTCTTTCAAGAAGATATTAATAAAATAATTACATAACTTTGTCAAAGTTAAATTATAGAGCAAACTCTATGTATCTTAACAGCCCACTCAGCCCAGCTAAGACTCCAAAATGTCACATTCCCTATTATAGAAGAACAAATCGTTTTCCATTTGTGCGCACCATGCACACATGGTACACGGTTCTGGCCCTAACCCCATACATGGCCCTGTCTATGAGCCTGGCCCTAGGCTCTGTTGCTGGTCCTGCCATGGCCCTTGCCCTGCTCTGGCTTTGCCTTGGTCCTGACATTGCCCTTCCCTGGCCCTGGTCCGAGTCTTGTCCCTGCTCCTGCATTTCTCTGGCACTGGTCTGGACCCTGGCCCTGCATTGGACCTGCCCTGCCTTTGTCCTGTCTTTGCTCTGTGCTATCCTGGACTGGCTCTGCCCTGTGCCAGTGCTGACCTGGCCCTGCCTTGTTCTGGTCCTCCCATTGCCCTCCCCAATCCTATCCTGGCCCTGAACCCTCCCTAGTCAGGCCCAAGCACTGTATTGGATCAAACCTGACCCAGCTCAGGACATTCCCTGGCCCTGCCTCAGCCCTTGCACTTGGCTCAGTGTCACTCAGTCCTGGCACTATCTGGCCCTGCCTTGGCACTTGCCCTGCCATCTCTATGGCCTGGCTCTGGTCCTTCCCTGCCCTGACACTGCCCTGGTCCTGATCCCACCATATTCCTGGCCCTGACCCTACTCTTGGCCCGGACCTGCCACGGCTATTTCCTCCGTGTCCTGGTCTTACCCGCACCCTGCATTGGCCTTGAACTGGTCCTGGACTACCCTAGCTCTGCCTTGACCTGGCACTGCCCTGGACTGACACCTGACCTACTCTGTCCATGACATGACTGTGGCTCTGCCCTGCCCTCCTCTACCCTGGCCCTGCCATGCACTGGGCCCAGTGCTTTCCTGGCCCTGTTCCTAGTCCTGCCCCTGCTATGCCTCTGCCCTGATGTTGGCTATGCACTGTGCTACCTTGGTCATCCTCTGCCCTAGCCCTACCCTGCCCTGGCCCAGCCTTTGACTTTTCCTAGTCCTGGTTCTGTGCTGGCTGTGCCATTGCTGTGAACTCTCACTAGCCCCACCTGGCCTGGCGCTACACTGGCCCGGCAATGTCCTGGCCCTACACTGGGCATCCACTGACAAAGGACCCACCCTAGGCCTGCCTTTGTGCTGGCCCCTCCTTGGCCCTGCGTTGTCCCTGGACCTGTCTTGGCTGTGGCGCAGTGCTCACCCTGCCCTGCCCATGTCATAGATCTGACCATGCTCTGCCCTGGCACTACCATGCCCTGGTTCTTCCCTCGACCTGTGTTATCCTAGTCCTGCCTCGCCCCTGACCTTGCACAGACCCTACCCTGACCTGCAATGTCCCTCCCTACCCTGGTCTGGTCTTGCCCTGCCCTGGCACTCCTTTTCGTCTGCCCTGGCTCTAGTTCTGACCTAATCCTGCCCTTGACTTGGCCACTCCCTGGCCCTGTCTTTTCCCTGGCCCTTCTCTGGACTTGCCCTTGCCCTTATCCTTGCCCTGGCCCCTTTCTGGCCTTGCCTTATTGTGGAACCTTCAGTGTCCTTGCACTGCCATCCCCTGGCCCTGTCCTTACTCTACACTGGCCCTGTCCTGTCTTGGCTCTGAGCTACCCTACCCCTGCACTTCCCTGGCCCTGTACTGAACATGCCATGTCCCTGCCCCGACCCTGAGTCTGCCCTGATCCTGGGTCTACTCCTGGAATTGGTCTTGTCACGTCCCTGGACCGTGACCTTACCCCTGGTTTTTCCCTGGCCATGACCCAGCCCCAGTCCTGCCCTGTCTCTGGCCCTGACCAGTTCTGGTCTTGTTCTTCCCCAGCCCAGACTGGGCACTGCACTACCCATTACTCTGACCCTGCCCTGTCCTACATTCCCTATGTCAGGGTCCTTTCCTGGGCCTGGTCTTGACTTGGCCATGGCCCTTCACCTGCCACTCGTCTTGCCATAGCCCTGACCCTTACTTGGCCCTGGTTCTGCCCTGGCTCTGGCCCTGGCACTTCCTTGGCCCTGGCCCTGCCCAGGCCCCAAGCTACCCTTCCCTTTCCGTGGCCCTCTGCTATGCTGGCCCTGCCATTCCCTGGTCCTGCCTCTGACCTGGCCCTGCTCTGAGCATGCTCTTGGCATGCGGCCTGGCCCTGCAGTGTCCTGCCCTGGCCCAGCCTACTGTTACCTGCTCTGTCCCAGCCCTGTCCTGGCCCAACCCTAACCCTGCCCTTATCAAAGCCTTGACCCTGAACCTGCTCTTTCCCTTCCCTTGCTCTTCTATGTCCTGGTCTTGCCCTCACCCTGCATTCCTACACTGGCCTTCTCTGCCTTCACATGGCCTTGGCCCTGCCTTCTCAATGGCCTTGCCCTGTCCCTGGCCCTATTCTATCATCCTATATTTTGGCACTGTACTGGCCCCACCATAACTTGGTCCACTGCTTACACTGGCCCCTTGCCTAGTTGTGCCCCGGTTATGGCCCTGCCCTGCTTTCGGCCATGCCCTGAGCTACCCTAGCCCTGTACTGCACTGTCCCTGGCCCTAACCTGGCCTTCTCCTGCCATGTCCCTACCTTTCCTTTGTCCTGGTTTTGGTTCTGCCAGGACCCTGCCCTTGCCCTGGACCTTCCCTGGTCCTGCCTTCTCCATGGCCCTGCCCTTACATTGGCACTGTCCCTGGAACAGTCTTGGCCCCCTCTTTTCCCCGGCCCTTCTCCGGCCTTGTCCTTGCCTTGGCCCCTTTCTGGCCCTGCCTTGTTGTGGGACCTGCTCTGTCCGTGGCAAGGGCATGGCCCCTGGCTGTGCATTGATCCTGGCCTGGCCCTGTGCTATCCCAGTCCTCTCTTGGCCTTGATCTTGCCCTGTTCCTGGTCTTGCCCTTTTCCCTGACCCTGCCTGCTTTCTCTCACTCTGTCCCCAGCCAAGAGCTGGCCCCAGCCCTGACCTTTGACTGCCACTGCCCTTGCTCCTGACCATGGTCTTGCCATGGTTCTGGCCCTGCCATGGTCCTGCCCCAGCCATGTCCTAGACCTGGCCATGGATCTGCTCTGTCCTGGCCCTGGCACAAGCCCTAGCACTCACCCTTCCTTGCTTAAATACTTACCCTAACCTTAGCCTGACCCCAACACTGTCCTGGGTCTGATTTGCCTGGGCCCTACCCTGGTACACTGATCTGGCCTTAGCCCTGACACTGGCACTGCTACTGTCCTGGCCCTAGCCCTGCCATGGCTTAATTTGGTCCTGACAATGCCCTTTCCTGGTCCTGGTCCTGGTCCTGGTCCTGGCCCTCCCCCAGTGCTTCTCTCACCCTGGTCTGGACCCTAGCCCTGCACTGGAACTGCCCTGTCTTTGCCCTGTACTATCCTAGCCTGTCTCTGCTCTGTGCTGGTGCTGACCTGGCCCTGCCATGACCTGGTACTTCCATCGCATTACCCAACTCTGCCCTGGGTTTGTCATGGTCTTTCCATGTCCCTGACCCCTCCCTGATCCTTCCCTAGCCCTGTCCTGGATCTAACCCTCACTTAGTCTTGGACCTTCCCTGGCCCTTCCTCAGCCTTTGCACTCAGGGATCCGTGTCACTCAGCCCTAGCACAGCGTGGAACGACCGTGGCACTTGACCCACTTGTCCTGCCATAGCCCCGACCCTGAATTGGCCCTGTACTGGCCCCACCATACCCCCTCTCTGACCTGGCTCTGGTTCCTGCTCTGCCCTTGCCCTGCCCTAGCACAGCCCTGGACCTTGCCCTTGTCCTGCCATATTCGAGGCCCTGTCCCTATCCTTGTCCTGGTACTGACCTGCCATGGCCCTGCCCTTCTGTGCCTAGCCTTGCCCTCACCCTGCATTATTCTTGCACTGTTCCTGCTTTACTCTGGCACTGCCCTGGTTCAGGCTCTGCCTTCTCTGGGCCTGGACATGTCTAGCCTTGCCCTGTCCCTGCCCTTGGACTACTCTGTCCATCTCATGACCCTGTGACTGCTGTGCCATCATCTGCTCTGGAGCTGCCCTACCCTGGGCCCAAAGCTTGCCCAAGCCCTGCTCCTAGTCCTGCCCCTGCTATGGTCCTGCCCTGCCTTTGGCCAGACCCTGTGCTACCTTGGTCCTGCTCTGCTCTGACCCTACTCTGGCCGCACCCTGCCCTGAACCAGCCTTTACACTTTACTGGTCCTGGTTCTGCCCTAGACAGGCCCTTTCCCTGGACACTCCCTAACACTGCCCTTGTTCTGGCCCTATCCCTGAAACAACATGGCCTGGCCCTACACTGGCCATGGAAACGTCTTGGCCATGCACCAGGCATGCAATGGCACTTGACTAACCCTATACCCGCCTTTTCTCTGACCCCTGCCTGGCCCTGCGTTGTCCCAGGACCTGTCCTGGATATAGCATGGTGCTGACCCTGCCCTGTCCATGCCAAAGACCTAACCCTGCTCTGCCACATCCTGGTTCTGCTGTGACCCTGCCCTTCTCCAGCAATCCTGTGGCTGTGTCATCACTGTCCTGCATCAGCCCTGAACTTACCCTGGCCCTACCCTGGACTTCCATGACCCTCCCTACTCTGGTCTTGCCCTGCCTTTTGGTCTGCCCTGGTGCTGTCCTTCCCTGGACCCTACGTGGCCCTGCCTTTTCACTAGACCTTCTCTGGCCTTGCCCTTGCCCTGGCCCCTCTTGCCCTGCCTTGTTGTAAGTAATGTTCTACTCGTGTTCTGGCCCTGCTCTTCCTTTCCATGCCCTGCTGTCACCTGGTCCTGTCCTTGCTCTACACTGGCTGTGCTCTGTCGTGGCCTTGACCTTGCCCTGGCCCGAGCCCATGGACCTGCCATGTCCCGGACCTGGCCCTGGTTTGAAGGTCCTTCCCAGGCCTTGTTCCTGTCATATCCCTGGCCCTATCTGCTCTTATCCGAGCCCTAACACTGTCTTTGCCCTGGCCTGGATGGGCTCTAACCTGCCCTGCCATCTTCCTGTCCTGGGTCAGCCTGGTCCCTCCCTTGATCTTCATTGCACTGGTCTTGCCTTCACCCTGCACTGACCCGGCACTGACCCTGTCTGCCTTGGCACAGCCTTGGCACTAGCCCTGCCTTCTCCCTAGGCTTCAGCTGGCCTTGGTCCCTACCTGGATCTACCATGTATATAACATGCCCCTTGCCCTGTCCTGTCCTCTTCTGTCCCGGCCCTGAACTGGCCCCACCAGACCCTTGCCCAGTGCTTGCTCTGGCCCTGTTCCTAGTCCTACCCCGGCTATGGCCCTGTGCTAATTTTGACCATACCATGTGCAATAGTAGCCACACCCTGTCCCTGACCTATCCTTGCCCTGCCTTTGCTTTGTCCTGGTTCTAGTTCTGCCGTGGCTCGTCCCTTAATCTGTCCCTGGCCCTGGCCCTGCACTGGTCCTGAGCTGGCCCTTGTCCTGCACTGTGCCAGTCCTTCCATGGCCCTGACTTCACCCTGAACCTAGACTTGACCCTTTGCCCTGGCCCTGTGCAGCCATTACCCTCTCCCTAGCTCAGACCTGGCCCCAGCCCCCACCTTGGCCCACCACTGTCCCTGCTCCTGACCCTCATCCTGCCATGACCCTTCTATTGCCCTGGCCCTGGCATGGACCCTGGTGCTGACCTTTCCCTTGATTAAGGCCTTATCCTGACTGTTCCCTGGCCCTGGCTCTGACCCTGTCCTGGCTCTGATTTCCTGGACCCTGCCCTAGTAAGCTGTTCTGATCCTAGCCCTGACCCTGGCCCCATCACTGTCCTGGCCCTAGCTCTGTGGCTGGTCTTACCACAACCCTGGCCCTGGCCCTGCTCTGTCTTTGACTTGGTCCTGACATTTCTCTTTCCTGGTTCTGGTCCCAGCCCTGCCCTGGAGCTTCTCTGGCCCTGATCTGGACCCTGCCCCTGCATTGGAACTGCCCTGCCTTTAACCTGTGCTATTCTGGCCTGGTCTTGCCCTGTGGTGGTGCTTACCTGACTCTGCCATGTCTTGGTCCTCCCACTGTCCTGCCCAACTCTGCCCTGGTTGTGCCCTGGCCTGGTCCTGGCTCTGACCCTCCCTGGTCCTGCCCTGGCCCTGTCTTGGATCTAACCCTGACTCAGCCCTGAACCTTCCCTGACCCTGCCTCAGCCCTTGCATTTAGGGCTCAGTGTCACTCAACCCTGGCACTTCCCACCTCTGCCCACTCTATGGCTTGGCTCTGGTCCTGCTCTGCCCTTGCCCTGCCCTGGTTCTAGTCCTGGCACAATCCTAGCTGTGGCCCTACCCCTGACCTGGTCCTGACCCACCATTACCCTGTGGTTTTGTGTCCCAGCCTTATCCTCACCCTACATTAGCCTAGCACTGATCCTGCTCTACCCTGGCTCTGCCTTCTTCTCCCTGGCCTTGCCCTGGTCCTGCACTGGGCTGATCCCGGGCTTATTCTGTGCATGACATGGCCCAGGCCCTGCCCTCCTCTGCCTTGACCCTACCATGCACTGGGCCCAGGGTTTACCTTGGCACTGTTCCTAGTCCTGCTCCTGCTCTGACCCTCCCTGCGTTTATCCATGCCCTGTGCTACCTTAGTTCTGCTCTGCCCTGACCCTATGTTGGCCAGAACCCACCCTGGCATTGCCTTGCCTTGTTGTGGTACTGGTTCTGCCCTGGCGTTGCCCTTGCCCTGGACCCTCCCTAGGCACTCCCTTGCTCTGGCCTTGTCCCTGCCCCAACTTTGATGTGGCCCTACACAGGCCCTGGAAATTCCCTGGCCCCACACCGGCCATGCCCTGGCATTGGACCCATGCCTGTCTTTCCTCGGCCCCTCCTTGGCTCTGTGTTGTCCCTGGACCTACCCCAGCTATGGCACAGCACTTTCCCTACCCTGTCCTGTTCCTACCATGCACCGGTTTCGCCCTGGCCCTGCCTTTGCCCACTCATTCCCTGGCCCTGTGCTACCCTAGTTCTGTGTCAGCCCTCACCTTGCCCTGGTCCTAACCTGGTCTGCCATGGTCCTCCCTATCCTGACTTTGCCCTGCCCTGGCACTCCCTTCGGTCTGCGCTGGTTGTGATTCTGACCTAGCACAGCCCTTGTCTGGGCTCCTCCCTGGCCCTGCCTTTTACCTGGTCCTTCTCTGGCCTTGCACTTGTCCTTGCCATGGCCCTGTCCTGGCCCTGCCTTGTGGGCTTCGCCTGGTCCAAGTCCCAACCCTGGCCTATCCTGCACCTACGCTGCCATCCCCCAGTCCTTACTTTCTCTACACTGGCCCTGCCGTGTCTTGGCTCTGCACTACCCTATCCCTGCCCGGTCCTGGCCCTGCACTGGTCCTGACCTTGCCATGTCCCAATCCCTGGCCTGCCCTATTTCTGGCTCTGGTCTTCGTCTCATCATGTCCATAGCTGTGACTCTACCCCTGACTTTTCCCTGGCCATGAACCAGCCCTAGTCCTACCCTGCATCTTGCCCTGCCCCACTTCTGGTCCTGCTATAGTCCAGCCCTAACTAGACCCTGTCCTACACTGCCTATGCCACGGCCGTGTCCTGGCCCCGACTTGGCCATGGCCCTCACACAGCCACTCATCCTGCCCTGGTCCTGCCCTGGCTCTGGCCTCTCCCTTCTATTGGCTGGCCCCGTTCTGGCATGGCACTGTCTTGGACCTGTCCCTGCCCTAGCCCCTACCTGTCGTGGTCTTTCCTTTGCCCTCTGAGATGCTAGGTCTGCCATATCCTGGTCCTACCTCTGCCATGGATCTGCTCTGAGTGTGGCCTTGGCATTCATCCTGGCCCTGCCCTAAACCCACCCTGCCTTTTAAATGGCCCTGCAGTGCTCTGCCCTGAACCAACCTTACCATTACCTGGGCTGTCTGGGCCCCACTCTGACCCTGACTTGGCCATGTCCCATCCTGCCCTTGTCCTGGACCTGCACTCACCCTGTCATGGCTCTGGCTTGGCCCCTCGTCCTGACTCTGCTCCTGACATGGCCTCAGGTCTGCCAGTGGTCCTGGTCCTGTTCTGTCCTGAAGTGGGTTTGAACATGTCCTGGGCCTGATTTGTCCCAGTCCTGCCTTGGCATGTCTTTGCCCTACCCCACCAAGGCTCTTCCTGTTCTGTCCTATCCTGGCATTCCCATGGCCATGTTGTGTCATTGCCCTGGCCCAGATTAGCCCTAACCCCTCTTTTGACCTGTACTCACTGTGCCTTGGCTTTTGTCCTGTTCTCTTATGACCTAGCTCTGGCTCTAACCTGCCTTGCCCTGCCATCTCCCTGCCCTGGTCATGCCAGACCCCTGGTCCTGACCCTAGCTCTGCCCATATCCTGACATTGCTCTGGCCTGTATCCTGTTCCTTACCCTAACCCTGGCCTGACCATGGCTCTGACCCTGTTCTGGGTCTGATTTACCCGCAATCTACCTTGGTACATTGTTCTGGCCCTAGCCCACACCCTGGCTCTTTAACTGTCTTGTCCCTACCTCTGTTGCTGGTCCTGCCATGGTCCTGACCCTGCTTTTGCACGGGCTTTGCCTTGGTACTGACATTGCCCTTTCCAGGTGCCTGCCCTGGCACTTCTCTGGCCCTGATCTGGACCTTTACCATACATTGGACCTGCGTTCCTTTGCCCTGTGCTATCCTGGACTGGTTCTGCTCTGTCTTGGCATTGAACTAATTCTGCCATGTTCTGGTCCTTCCATTACCCTGCCCAACCCTGTCCTGGTTGTGCCCTGGCTCTGACTCCTCCCTGGTCCTGCCCTGGCCCTGTCTCAGATCTAACCATGACTCAGCCCTAGACCTTCCCTGACCCAGCCTCAGCCCTTACACTTGGGGATCATTGTCACTCAGCCCTGGCACTACCTGGCCCTGTCTTGGCACTTGTTCTGCCCTCTCTGTGACCTGGCTCTAGTACTGCCCTGTCCTTTCCTGCTCTGGCATAGCTCTGGCCCTCCCTGTGGTCCTGTGCAGTCCTGGCCATACCCCTACCCTTTTCCTGACCCTGACCCTCCATGGTCTTTCCCTTACATTACCTGGTCTTGCCCTCCCCCTTGCACTGGTTCTGCTCTACCCTGCCTCTGCCATGACCCTGGCTCTGCTTTCTCCTTGGCCTTGCCCTGGTCCTGTCCTAGACTGACCCCAAGTCTACTCTGTCTGTGACTAATTTTGGTCCTACCCTGCCCTCCTCTTCCCTGGTCCTGCCATGCACTGAGCCCAGCCCTGACTGGGCACTACACTACTCACTTCCCACACAGCCCTGTCTTTGCCATGTGCTACCCTACCCCTTCCCTGAACCTGTGCTGGCCATGGTTTGATTCTGACACTGCTGCTCCTGCTGACTGTGGTCATGGCACCAGGCCTGCCAGTGGTCACTGTCCTGGTCATGTTCTAGCCCTGACCTGGACTTGGATATGTCCTGATTCTGATTTGTCCCAGCCATGCCTTGACCTGTCTCCACCCTGGTCCATCAAGGTCATGCTTATACTGCCCTTTCCCAGCCCTGCCATGGCCCATGTGTGCCATTGCCTAGTCTTACCCTTCACTAGTTGTGCCTTTACCCGGCCCAGCCCTTGCCGCTCCCTGGGTGTGCTCTGACCCTGCCTTGGCTTTTGCCCTGCCTTCTCTATGACCTGCCTCGGCTCTGCTCTTATTTAGCCAGGGCTCTGCCCGGGTCCTTCCATAGCTCTGGCCCTAGACCATCCTTGATCCAGACCCTGACACTGCCCTACCCTGCTTTTGCCCCTAATCCTGCCCAGGACCTTCCCTTGCTCTTTGGTGCCCTCTGATGCTCTGGTCTTGGCCCTACCCTGCATTGAGCCTGTACTGGAGGTCTCTGCCTTGGCATGGCCTCAGCCATGGCTTCTACCTGGCCTTGCCCTGGCCCTTTCCCAGGCTGATGCTGGAACTACCCTGTCCATGACATGGTCCTACTCTGTCATCCAATGTCCTGGCACCACCATACCATGGCCCACTGGATTTCCTGGCCCTGTTCCTAGTCCTGCACCTGCTATGGCCCTGCCCTGTTTCTGGCCATGCTCTGTCCTACCCTAGCCCTGCTCTGTCACTAACCTGGTCTTGGCCTGCCCTGTACCTGCCTTTGCTTTGTCCTGGTTCTGGAATGCCCTAGCCCTGTCCTTGCTCTGGACTCTCCCTAGTCCTGACTTCTCTGTGGCCCTACCCTTGCTCTGGCCCTGTTACCGGCCCAGCCTTGGGCCTGGCCTGGCCCCTGACCCTATGTTGATCCTGGCATGGCCCTGGCCCTGTGTCTTCTAGTCCTGCCCTGTCCCTGATCTTGCCCCTTTGCCCTGACCTACCTTGGACCTCACCCTGCCCCTGAACCAAGCCTGACCCCTGCTCCTGACCCCTGCTCCTGACCCTGGTACTGCCATGGAACTGTCCCTGTCACAGCCGTCCTTCAGCCTTGTCTTAGACCTGGTCATGGCCTTGCCCTGACCGTGGCCCTATCATGGACCCTGACCCTGTCCTGGCTCTTATTTGCCTGGCCCTACTTTGATGTGCTGTTCTGGCCCAAGCCTCCATCCTGGCCCTGTCACTTTTCCGGCCCTAGCCCTGTTACTGGTCCTGCCATGGCCCTGGTGATGCTCTTTCTTTGCCTTAACCTTGTCCCTTCATTGGACCAGCCCTGCCTTTGTCCTGTGCTATCCTGGCCTGGCTCCACCTTGTCGCAGCGCTGACCTGGCCCTGCCATGGGCTGGCCTTTCCATTGCCCTATCTGACCCTGCCCTAGTTGTGCCCTGTCCCTGAATATCCTTGGTCCTTCCTTGGCCTTGTCTTTGATGTAACTCTGACTCAGCCCTGGATTTTCCCTGACCCTGCCTCAGCCCTAGCACTTAGGATTCACTGTCACTCAACCCTGGAACTACCTGGCCCTGCCTTGGCACTTGCTCTGCCCTCTCTGTGGCCTGGCTCTGGTTCTGCCCTGGCCGTGGTCCTGCAATATTCCTGGACTTGGCCCTCACCTTGCACAGGCCCTGACCCACCATGGCCCTGCCCCCTTCGGTGCTCTGGCCTCACCTTCACACTGCATTGGTCTTGCTCTGGTCCTGTTATAGCCTGGTTCTGCCTCAGCCCTGGCCCTGCCTTCTCATTGAACTTGCCCTGGCCTTGCCCTGGGCTGACCCCAGGACTAATCTGTCCATGACCTGATCCTGGTCCTGACCTCCTCTGACCTGTCCCTGACACACACTGTGTCCTCTGTTTGGCCTGACCCTGTTCCTAGTCCGGCCACTGCTATGGCCTTCCCCTGCCTTTAGCCATGCCCTGTACTAATTAGTCCTGCTCTGGCCTGGCCCTACACTGGCTGTGTCCTGTCCTGGCTCTACCTTTTCCTTGTCCTGGTCCTGTCCTGGGCCTGCCCTTACCCTGGAACCTTCCTGGAGCTGCCTTTTGTCTGGCTCTATCCCTGACCCAGCCTTGGCCTGGCCCTACGGTGGCTCTGGCAATGCCCTGGACTCCACTGGCTGTGCCTTGGCACTGGACCCATCCTATGCTTGTTTGGCCCTGGCCCCTCTTGGTCCGGGATTGGCCTTGGACCTGCCCTGGCTATGACATGTTGCTGACCATACCCTGTCCATTCCATGGATTTGAAATTGCCCTGCCCTCCTTCTACCCTGGCAATATCCTGGCCCTATCTTTCCCTGACCTGTCTTAGCCCTATGTATTCCAGTCCTGCCTTAGCACTGATCTTGTTGTGGTCTTCGTTACCCTGGTCTTGCCCGGCTCTAGCCCTTCCTTTAGCCTGTGCTGCCTCTGGTTCTGATCTAGCCCTCCTCTTGCCTTGGCCCTTGACCCTCCTCTGGCCTTGCCCTTGTCCTGGCCCCTTTCTGGCACCGTCTTTTTGGGGGCCTTGCTCTGTCCATATCACGACTCTGGGCTTCCATGTGCCTGTCCTGTCATAGCCTGACCCTTTCCTGTTCCTGCTCTGGCACTGGCCCTAGCCTGTCTTGACTCTGCTATCCTATCCCTGCCCTTCCCTGCCCTGGTTTTGTGCTGGCCCTGACCTTGACCTGTGTCAAGTCCTGGCCCTGCATTGTCACTGCCCGGGCCCTCGTTCTTCCTGCTTCTGCATTTGTCCTGGTCCTGGTCTTGGTCCTGTCATGACACTGGCTGTGACCCTGCCTTTCATTTCTCCCTGGCCATGACCCAGCTCATGTCCTGTCCAGGCTCCAGCCTGATCCCAGTCCTGGTTCAGCCCTGGCTGAACCATGACTGGGCATAGCATTACCCAGTACCTGGGCCCTGACTTGCCTATGGCCCTCACCCTGCCACTTGTCTTGCCATGTTCCTGACCCTCTTGGCCCTGGACCTGCCCCGGCTCTGGCCTTGCCCTGCTTCTGGCCCAGACACTGCCATGGCCCTGACGTTTCCCTGGCCCTTTCCTGCCATGGCCTTTCCTTGGCCCTCTGCTATGCTGTACTTGTTCCTGGCATGAACCAGTCATGCCATTGCCCTATCTTGCCCTGCACGATTTGTGCCCTGGCCCTGCCCCTTCTTAGACCCTTTCTGGAACTGCCCTGACCCTGCCTTGACTTTTGCCCTGCCCTGCTCTGGTCCTGTCATATCCCTGGCCCTAGCTTTTCCCTTTTCTAGGCCCTGACCCTGGACCATGGGCCTGTTCTGGACCTTCCCTGTCCTTTCATTCCCTGGTCTTGCTCTCACCCTGAAATGACCTGCACTGGCACTCTCTGCCTTGGCGCAGCCTTGGCCCTGGCCCTGCCTTCTTCCTTACCCTGGTCTTGCACTGTCATCCTCTGTTATGGGCCTGTAATGGCCCCAAAATATGCTGGCCCTGTTCCTAGTCGTACCCCAGCTATGACCCCTGCCCTGCTTTTTGCTATGCCTTGTACTATCCTAGCCCTGCCCTGTTTTGGACATGGCCCTAACCTGGCCTGGTGCTGCCCTGTCCCTGCTTTTGCTTCTTGCTGGTTCTGGTTCTGCCTTGATCTTACCCTCCTCTGGACCCTCCATGTTCCTGCCTTCTCCTTGGCTCTGCATTTGCTGTGGCCCTGGCCCCGGCCTAGACTTGGCCACAATGTCTTAGACCCTGATCATGCGTTGCTTCCGGCCTGGGTCTGACCCTGCACAATCCTAGTTCTACCCTGGCCCTGACCTCACCCTGGTCCTGTTCTTGCCCCTTTGACCTGGCCCTGCCCTACCTTGACCCTCACCCTGACCCTAGCACAGACCTGGTCCCAGCCCTGACCTCCACCACTGGCCCCTGCTCCTAACCCTGGTCCTGCCATGGTCCTGCCCAAGCCTTGTCCTAGACCTGGCCATGGCACTAACCCTACCCTGGCCCTGCCCTGCTTAAGGCCTTATCATGACACTGGCCTGGCCCTGGTCTTGGACCTGATTTGCCTGGGCCCTAACTTGGTACACACTGTTCTGGCCCTTGCCCTGACTCTAGCCCTATCACTCTCTGGCCCTAGCCCTGTTGCTGGTCCTGCCATGGCCCTGGCTCTGGCCCTGAGGATCTTTCTTTGCCTTGTTCCTGACATTGCCCTTTCCTGTTCCTGGTCCCAGTGTTGGCCCTGCCCCAGCACTTCTCTGGTTCTGGTCTGGACCCTGGCCCTGCAATGGACTTACCCTGCCTTTACCCTGTGTGACCCCCATCTTGTCCTGCCCTGTCCAGTGGTGACTTGGCCCTGCCATGGCCTGGTACTCACATTTCCCTGCCTATCCCTGCCCTGCTTATGCCCTGAACCTGTCCTTATCCTGACCCCTCCCTGTTCATGTCTTCGATCTGACCCTGACTCAGCTACGGACCTTCCCTGATCCTTCCTCAGCCCTTGCACTCAGAGCTGTCATTCAGCCCTGGTACTACCTGGTCCTGCCTTGGGACTTGCCTATGGCCTGGTTCTGGTACTTCCCTGCCTTGCCTTGTGCTGGCCCTGGTCCTACGATATTCCAGGTTCTGGCCCTACACTTATCCTGACCCTGATCTGCCACGGCCCTGCCCCTGCAAGCTCTGACCTTGCCTTCACCCTGCAATGGTCCTGCTCTTCCCTGTCTCTGTGTTGGCCCTGGCCCTGCCTGCTTATCGGGCTTGCCCTGGCCCTGCCATGCGATGATGACCCCAGGTTGACTCTCTCCATGATATAGTCCTGGCCCTGCACTGCTCTCCTCTGCCCTGGCCCTGCCATGTCCTGAGCCCAGTGTTCTCCCTGGCCCTACTCTTATTCCTCACTTGCAGTGGCCATCCCCTGCTTTTGACCAGGTCGTGCGCTACCTTAGTCCTGCTTTGCCCTGGTCCTACCCTTACCATACCCTGCCCTGGGCCTGCCTTTGTCTTTTCCTGGTTCTGCCGTGGCTCTCTCTTTGCTCTGGACCTTCCCTGGACCTGGACTTGGACTGGCACTGTCCTTGATGCAGCCATGCCTTGTCACTGGATCCACCTTATGTCTGCCTTGGTCCCGCCTTGTCCCTGGACCTGCCCTGGCTATGGCATGGTAGTGACCCTGCGCCGCTCAAGCCATGGACCTGACCATGCCCTGGTTCTGCCCTGGCGATACCATGGCTTTGCCCTTCACTGGCCCTGCCTTAACCCTGTGCTATCCTAGTCCTGCCTTAGCTTTGACTTTGCCCTACTCTGGCCTGCTGTGGCCCTCCCTTCCCTTTGCCTTGCTCTGGCCCTGACTCTGGTTCTCCCATGGCCCTGTACTTGCCTTGGCTCCTCTGTGGCCCAGCCTTTTCCCTGGCCCTTCAGTGGTCTTGCCCTTTTCCTGGCCTGTTTCTGGCCCTGCCTTGTTGTGGGCCCTGCCTGGTCCGTGTCCTCAGTATGGCCTTCTGTGCCCCTACTCTGCCATCCTCTGGCTGCACCCCTGCTCTACACTGACCCTATTCTGCCTTTGCACTGCACTATCCAAGCCCTGCCCTGCCTTGTGCTGGTCCTGAACCTGCCCTGTCCCAAGCCCTGGTCCTGCCATGGTCCTTCCAGGCTCTGGTCCTGCCTTATTTCTGCTCAGTCCTGGCCCTCATCTTGGTCCTGTCATGTCCCTGGTTGTTACCCTGCCACTGATTTTCTCCTGGCCATGACCCAGCCCTCTTCCTACCTTGGCTCTGGCCCTGCCCCAGGTCTGGTCCTGCCCTAGTTCTGGTCCTGCCCTGGCACAGTCCTGACTGGGCACTGCCATTTTCCTTGCCCTGCATTGCCAATACCAGGGTCCTGACCCGGCCCTGGATGTGTCATGGCCCTCACTTTGCCATGGTCCGGATCCTACCCCCTCCTCCAACCATCCTCCTGTCATCCTCTATCCTGGCCCTGTACTGGCTAACCATACCCTGGCTCAGTGTTTGCCCTTGCCCTGATCCTAGTCCTTCTCCTGCTATGGCTCTACCCTGATTTTGGCCAGGCCCTGTGCCACCTTAGTCCTACTCTGCCCTAGCCCTTCCCTACCCTGTCCCTACCTTTGGTTTCTCATGATCCTGGTTCGGCCCTGGCTCTGCCCTTGCCCTGGACCCTGACTGGCCCTTCCCTGCTCTGGCTCTGTCCCTGACCCACCCTTGACCTGGCCCTAAACAAGCCCTGGCAACATACTCATCCTGTAATTGCTGTGCATTGGCACTGGACCCACCCTATGTCTGCTTTGACCCTGACCCCTCCTTGGCTCTGCATTCACCTGCCCTGCCCATAGCATGGTACTGATGCTGCCCATGCCATTGAATTGACTCTGCCCTGGCCCTGTCATTCTCTGGTTCTGCCCTGGCACTAGCCCTGTTTTGGTCCTGTGCTATTTTAGTCCTATCTTGTCCCTAAACTTGCCCTGGCCCTACCCTGGCTTGCTATGTCGCTCCGTATCCTGGTCTTGCTCTGTCCAGGCCTCGCCTTTGGCCTTCCCTGACTCAGGTTCTGAACTGGCCATTCTTGCCTTTGACCCTCCCTGGCTTGCTTTGTCTCTGGCCCTTCTCTCGCCTTACCCTTGCCCTTGGCCTTCCCTGTTCCTGCTCTGCCATGGCCCTGGCCCTGGCCCTGCCCTGACCACTATCTTCCCTGACCTTTCCTTATCCCTGTACTACACTTGCCTTAGCATGACCTACCCCTTCCCTGGACCTGGGATGGCCATGCCTTCACTATGACCCTGCCTTTTGTCCTCACCTTGGTCCTGACATGACCCCAGGCTTGCCAATGCTCACGGTCCTGGTCACGTTCTAGCCGTGGCCTGTACTTGGACATGTCATGGGCCTGATTTGTACTGTCCTTGCCTTGGCCCTTCCCTGCCCTGTCTCCCCCATGGCCTTGCCTGTTCTGCTCTCTCCCAGGACTGACTTAGCCCTGCCATGGCCAGTAGTGTCATTGCCCTGGTCTATCCTACCCTGGTTGTGCCCTGGACCTGGTCCCTCCCTGGACCTGTCCTAAACCTACCTTGGCTTTTTCTCTACTCTCTATATGGCCTGGCTCTGGACCTGCCTTACCATGGCCTTGCCCTGTCCCTGCCATATCCCTGACTGTAACCCTGCTCTTATCCAGGCCTGACCATGACCCTTCCCTGGTCCCTGGCCCTGCCAAGGACCTGCTCTGACTCTGCCATGGCCCTGGTCCTGCTCTGTTGTGGTATAGCCCTTGTCTTGAACCACACTTCCCTGCTGTGCCCTGACTGTGTCTTCACCCTGCCCTAGCCCTGCCCTTGGCCTACTCTGGCTTAGACCCTGACCTGGCCCTACCTTGGCCCTTAACCTAGCTTTGACTAGGCCCTGCACTGGACCTGGTCCTAGCCCAGACCTGACCTTGGTCCTACACTTTGTCTTTCAATAGCCCTGGAGCTGCCACAGTCCTGGACTGGACTTGGAAGTATCCTGGCCCTGAATTGACCTGGCCCAGCATTGGCTTGTCTCTGCCCTGGCCCTACCATCGTCTTTCCCTGTTCTGTCCTGTCTTGGCACTGAAATGACACTGCAACATCCCAGTCATACCAACACCCTGACATACCCTGGTCCTGGTCCCACCCTTGATATTCATTGACCCTGTCTCAGCCTTGGCCCTACCTTAGCATTGGCCCTGCCTTCTCTATGAACCAGCTCTGGCCATGTCCTGCCATGACCCTACCTTGTCACAACCCTGGCCCTGCCCCCAACCTGGCCTTGGTTCAGATCCTTACCCTACTCAGGACCTTCCTTGGCCTTCCCTTCTGTTATGGTCCAGCCCTGGCACTAACGTAGATCCTGGTCCTGGCCCTGCCCCACTTGAGGCCTTACCCTGGTTCTTCCCTGGTCCTGATCCTGTCTGACCCTGAAATGCCTAGCATTACCCTGGCCTTGCACTGCTCTGGCCCTGACTCTGGCACTGTCACTGTCCTCGCCCCAGCCCAGTTGCTAGTGATGCTATGGCCCTGACCCTGTCCTGGACCCTCATTGTGCCATGAACCTGCACTATCCTTGCCCTCGTCCTGTCCCTACCCTGGCCATTCCCTGTCCTTGTCTTTGTCTTGGCATCACCCTGGTCCTACCCCTGCCTTGGCCCTACCCTAGGTTTAACCCTACCCTGGCCATCACTCTAGACTTGGCTGGGCCCTGTCACAGACCTGACCATAGCACAGACCCAGCACTTTGGGACACCAAGGCAGACGGATCACTTGAGGTCAGGAACTCAAGACCAGCCTGACCAACATGGTGAAACTCTGTTTTACTGAAAATATAAAACATAGCTGGGTGTGGTGGCAGGCACCTGTAATCCCAACTACTCAGGAGGCTAGCACAAGAGAACTGCTTGAACCCGGGAGGTGGAGGTTGCAGTGAGCCCAGTTTGGGCCACTGGCTCCAGCCTGGGAGGCAAGAGCAAGACTCCATCTCAAAATCAAGAAAGATTAATGGGAAAAATAGTTCCAGGTTTCTAAAGTTGAGTGTTCTGAGCAGTAAGCTTTGATTCCTGCAAAGTTTACCTACCAGAACATTCTTCAGTGATGTCCAAGAGGTGAGGTGTGTCTGCTCTGCAGCGATGAGTCAAGAGTAGTCAAGAAGCAGGCAGCTTGTCAACTGTGCCACACCAGAAATGACGCTCAGCAGGGCTTAGCGACAGCAGTCTCCCCTCTGAACCCACAAGGTAAAGTCTAGGAGGAAACGAGAGGGGAGTTAGCCATGTTACAGAGGAACTGCTGAGGTTGGGAGGCCCCACAGGAAGGAAAATGCCAGGCAGATGGAAGCTTCTGGCTAGTATTCTCACATGGATTGTCATTAAAAAGTAGCTTTGGCAGCCATCCCAGAGCAAGCTCATAAGCAAAGACAGAGTCACAGAGCTGCCTGGCAGTTCTGGAGTTAAGCATGGCCCTGGAGAAGCTGAAGTCCAGGGGGCACCTGCATCTGCATGGCCGGAATCAAGTCCATCACTTATTCTCTTCTTCCCTCCAAACTGTCACTGTAAGATCCTGCTCTGCCACTTACTAGCTGTTCAGGCAAGTTACTTAATGTTTCTGAGCCTCAGTAAATACCCCTGCCCTGGCCTTCCGTGGCCTTTCCTTGTCTCTCCGCTATGCTGGCCCTGCCATTCCCTGGTTCTGCCTTGGCCCTGACCTTCTCTGGCCCTATCTTGGTTCTGTGATATCCTAGTCCTGCCTCAACCCTGACATTGCCCTTACCCTATCCTGGCCTGACATGGCCCTCCCTACACTGGCCATATCCAGCCCTGGTCTTAAACTACCCTGGCTCTAATTCTGATGTGGCCCTGCCCTTGCCTTAGCCCACCCCAGGCCCTGCCCTTCCGTGGGCCCTGCTGTCCATGTACCACCCCTGACCATCTTTGTCCCTGCCCTGCCATCCCCTGGCTCTGTCCTCACCCTACACTGTCCCTGCCTTGCTTTGCTTCTGTGCTACCCTAGCCCTGGCTTGCCTAGGCCCTGAGCTTGGCTAACCTTGCCTTTTCCCAAGCCTTGACCTTTCCATGTCCCTGTCCTTGCCCTGGTTTTCCCCTGCTTCTGGACCTCTCCTGGCCCACTCTTGGTCTTGTGATGTCCCTAGCTGTGACCCTGCCCTTGTTTTTTTCTCTAGTCATCACCCAGCCTGTTTGCCCTCATCCGGCCCTGACTGGGCATTGTTCTACCCACTTCCCTGGCCCTACCCTAGCCCTGTCTTGGCCATGTTCTACCCTGTCCCTTCAATGGACCTGTGCTGGCCATGGCTTGATTCCTGCTGCTCCTGCTGACTCTGATCCTGCCATGGCACCAGGCCTGCCAGTGGTCACTGTCCTGGTCCTGTTCTGGCTCTGACCTGGTCCTGCTCTTTCTTTGCTTTGGCCCCAAAATTGCCCTTTCCTGGTGCTGGTCCCAAGTCTGGCCCTTCCCTGGAGCTTCTCTGGGCATGGTGAGGAACCTGTGCCTTCATTGGACCAGCCCTGCCTTTGTCTTGTGCTATCCTGGCCTGGCTCTGCCTTGTTGCAGTGCTGACATGGCCCTGCCATGGCCTGGCCCTTCCACTGCCCTGTCTGACCCTGCCCTAGTTGTGCCCTGTCCCTGAATATCCTTGGTCCTTCCTTGGCTTTGTCTTTGATGTAACCCTGACTCAGCCCTGGACCTTCCCTGACCCTGCCTCAGCCCTAGCACTTAGGATTCACTGTCACTCAACCCTGGAACTACCTGGCACTGCCTTGGCACTTGCTCTGCCTTCTCTATGGCCTGGCTCTGGTCCTGCACTGGCCCTTGCCCTGTCCCTGGTCCTGCAATATTCCTGGGCCTGGCGCTGTGCTTGTCCAGGCACTGACCTACCATGGCCCTGCTCTTCTGTGCTCTGGCCTTGCCCTCAATCTGCATTGGCCTTGCACTGGTCCTGTTCTAACCTGACTCTGCCTTGGCCCTGGCCCTGGCCCTGCCTTCTCCTCGAAGTTGCCCTGGTCTTACACCTTGTCTCCTCTGTCCATGACCTGGTCCTGGCCCTGACCTCCTCTGCCCTGTCCCTGCCATGCTGTGCCCAGTACTTTCCCTAACCCTGTTTCTAGCCCTGCCCCTGCTATGGCCCTCACTTGCTTTTAGCCATGCCCTGTGTTACCTCTGCCCTGGCACTACACTGTTTGTATCCTGCACTGGCCCTGTCTTTGCCTTGTCCTCGTGCTGCACTGGCCCTGCCTTTACCCTGGAACCTCTCTGGCCCTGCCCTTTGTCTGGCTCTATCCCTGACCCAGCCTTGGCCTGACCCTATCCCTGACCTAGCCTTGGCCTGGCCCTATGGTGGCTCTGGCCCCCACTGGCTGTGCCTTGGCACTGGACCCACCATATGCTTGCTTGGCCTTGGCACTGGACCCACCGTATGCTTGCTTGGCCCTGGCCCCTCTTGGCCCAACATTGTCCCTGAACCTGCCACAGGTATGACATGGTGCTGACCCTGCCTTACCCTGGTTCTGCCCTGGTAATGCCCTGGCCCTACCCTTCTCTGACCCTGCTTAGCTCTATGTATCGTAGTCCTGCCTTGGCTCTGATCTTGATCTGACCTTCCCTACCCTGGCCTTGCCTGGCTCTGGCCAAGGCCTTTGGTCTGTGCTGGCTCTGGTTCTGACCTGGCCTTCCTCTTGCCTTCACCCCTGACCCTGCCTTTTTCCTGGCTCTTCTCTGGCCTTGTCATCGTCCTGGCCCATTTCTGACCCTTTTTATGGGCTCTTTCCTGTCCATATCCCAGCCCTGGCTTTCCATGTTCCTGCCCTGCCATCATCTGGTCCTTTACCGATCCTGTCCTGGCACTGGTCCTAGCTTGCCTTGGCTCTGCGCTACCCTAGCCCTGCCCTATCCTGGTCTTGTGCTGGTCCAGGCCTTCACCTGCGCCAAGCCCTGACCCTGCCATGTCCCTGTACTGGTCTTGGCCCTGTCGTGTCACTGGTTGTGGCCCTGCCCCTAGTTTTTCCCTGGTTATGACCCAGCTCCGGGCCTGCCCTAGCTTTGGCTTTGTCTTGGTTCTGGTTCTGCCCTGACCAAGGCCTGACTAGGCACTGAATTACCCACTACGCTACCCTACACTGCTCACATGCCAGGGCCCTGCTCTGGCTCTGGTTCTGTCCTGGCCCTGACTTGCCCATGGCCCTCACCCTGTCAGTCATCATGCCATAGCTCTGACCCTCATTTGGTCCTGGTCCTGGTCCTGTTCTGACTCTGGCCTTGCCCTGCTTCTGGCCCTGCAACTGCCTTGGCCCTGAGGCCTCCATGGCCCTTTCCTTGGCCCTCTGCTATGCTACACTTGTCCCTGCCACGGACCAGTCATGCCACTGCCCTATCTTACCCTGCATGGTTTGTGCCCTGGCCCTGCCCTTCACCCTGCATTAACCCTGCACTGGCACTCTCTCCCTTGGCAGAGCCTTGGCCATGGCCATGCCTTCTCCTTGGCCCTGGCCCTGCCCTGTTGCACTCTGTTCTGGCCCTGTAGCGGCCCGCCATAACCTGGCCCTATTCCTAGTCCTACCCCAGCTATTACATTGCCCTGCTTTTGACTATGCCTTGTAATATTCAAATCTTGCCCTTCCTCAGTCCTGGTCCTATCCTGGCCTTGTACTGCCCTGTCCCTGCTTTTACTTTGTCCTGGTTCTGACTTGGTCCAGCCCCTGCTCTGGACCCACCCTGTTCCTGCCTTCTCCTTGGCTTTGCATTTACTCTGTCCCTGTCCTTGTCCCAGCCTTGGCCTCAGTCCCAACCCTGACCCTGTGTTCGTCCTGGCCTGGCTCTGACCACGTGCTATCCCAGTCCTGTCCTGGCCCTGACCTCACCCTGGTCCTGGCCTTGCCCCTTTGACCTGGTCCTGCCCTACCTTGGTCTTCACCCTGACCCTAGCCCAGACCTCGCTTGCTCTGTTGCCAGGCTGCAGTGCAGTGGTGAGATCTCAGCTCACTGCAGTCTCCACTTCCCGGGTTCAAGTGGTTCTCCTGCTTCAGCCACATGAGTAGGTAGTACCATGGCCAGCTAATTTTGTATTTTTTGTAGAGACGGGATTTCACCATGTTGGCCAGGATGGTCTTGATCTCCTAACGTTGAGATCCACCTGCCTAGGCCTCCCAAGGTTCTGGGATTAGAGGCATGAGCCCCTATGCCTGACATAAATTTTCATTTTTTGTAAAGATGGGGACTTCCTATGTCACCCAGGCTGGTCTAAAACTCCTAGGCTCAAGCAAACTTCCAGCCTTGGCCTCCCAAAGTGCTGGAATTACAAATGTGAGCCACAGCACCTAGGCTGTTTTGTGTTACTGTTGACGTTTTAAATAAACCAGCTTTGGCTGGGCATGGTGGCTCACTCCTGTAATCCCAGCACTTTGGAAGGCTGAGGTAGGCAGATCAAGAGGTCAGCAGATCCAGACCATCTTGGCCAACATGGTGAAACCCCATCTCTACTAAAAATACAAAACAATTATCTGGGTGTGGTGGTGCGTGCCTGTAGTCCCAGTTACTCAGAAGGCTGGGCCAGGAGAACCACTTGAACCCAGCAGGTGAAGGCTGCAGTGAGCTGAGATCACAAGACTATGTCTGAAAAAATAAAACAAAATAAAATAAACCAGCTTTACTGAGGTATCATTCACATACAATCTACCCATTTATTTATTTTTATTTTATTTTTTGAAATAAAGTTTCACTCTTATCACCCAGGCTGGAGTGCACTGGTGTGATCTCAGCTCACTGCAGCCTTGGCCTCCCAGGTTCAAGCAATTTTCCTGTCTCAGCCTCCCATGTAGCTGGAATTACAGGTGCCCGCCATTCCACCTGGCTAAATATTGTATTCTCAGTAGAAACAGGGTTTCATCATGTTGGCCAGTGCTGGGATTACAGATGTGAGCCACTGTGCCCCACCCAATTTACTTACTTAGTTTACACTTTAAGGTACAACCATAACCACAACCATCCTGACTATACAGGGCTAGGAGGAGACTGCAGAGAAGCAGGGTTTGGTGGCAAAAGTGAGGTACAGGCCAGGGGACTGGCTCCCCAAGACTCACCCATGAAGTTACGCTTATTGGTGGCATCCATGCTGTTGAGAGTGATGGTCCCAATGTTGAGTTCTGGATGGTGGGAAGAAGTAGGGCTGGGATGGAGCACAGGGAGTGGCCTCCTCTCCCCCAACCAGGCTGCCCAGTCCCCTCCTCCTGGAAAGAGGATCAGGGCAGGCAGGATGGGAGCTGGGGTGAGGCATCTTTTGCACAGTCCTAGGAAGGAGGCAGGAGCCCTGAGTCTCTCAGTACCAGGCACCCATGCCATGGAAGACCTCAGTGCCCATGGGCAATAAATGAAGGTTTCACCAGGAGCCATAGGCCCCAGCCTTCTGTTCTCAGGTGAGGCTTCATGTCCTGGCAGGTGCCGAGGATGACTCCCCTTAGGGAGGAGGAGAAGGACATCTCACTTGCTCAGAGAAGCTCTCAATCCGCAACCAAGGGGACTGCCCAAAATTGCCCCACTGCAGGGACAGGGATTCATAGGGACCAGAGCTCCTCACAGGCAGACCACCTCCGCCCCACACACCCCCAACAGAACCAAGTTCTAGTTGCCAGGGCAACCACCTGGAGCTCAGCCCCTTCCCTGGCCCAGTTGAATTGGGTGCACACTTATCCCCAAGTGTCCCTAGAACGCTTATCCCCAAGCACCGAGTCACCTTGGGTGCAGGACCCTGGTCTCCTGACAGATGTTCCCATATGTCATGCTGAGGGCAGCAGGTTGGGCTGGCCAGGAACCTCACTGGAGAGCTCTGGCCCTGCTCAGGAACATTCACTGGCTTGGACATCCCCATCTTAGTGAGAGCTGGGGTTCCATGCAAGGTCCCCCTCTGAGCAGATAAACCTGACTTTCTGTCCCATTCTGCCCTTCCCAGCTCATCTGTCAATCCTTAAGGCTATGTAGCAGCTACCTCCATCATGCCCTCAAAGCACTGGAGCCTCACCCACCTCCCCAGGGGCAGGACACCGATCCACTTCTGCACCTCCAACAGCCACTCAGAGTCTTGGGTCAGTGCCATGGTGTGGCTGTGGAAAGCCAGGGCAGGAGGGTCAGGGCAGCCGGGGTCTTCCCCTCCAGCATGGCCCCTGCACCTCACTCAACTCACCTCAGAATCCAGTGGCTCCAGTGGAGGGGCTTGGCCCTCTGCAGATGGCTGTACCCTAGGAAGAGGACATCATGTTCCCTGTGGGAGAGGAGGAGCAGGGGCTCGGGTGGAGGCTGAGCAAGGTCTGCTGGTGACACTGGAATCCTGCAGGCCTGGGTCACCCCTGAAAGAAGTGTTGTCCTACAGCACTGCACCTGACTGAGGGATCCAGGATCTCCCAGGAGAAATTGCTCTCAATGAATAAAGAGGCCAGATGTGTGGCCATGTGAACCATGCACTGGACCTGAGCTGTGAGGCTCCTGGGGTGAGGCTTTGCAGGAACACTCAAAGCCTGAGCCTCTGTCACTCAGCATCTCTGAGTGGGAGCCAGAAAAGGGGAGGAGGTCAGTGTCGAGTATGACTTGGCCATGGGAGGTTTCGTTTGAGGACCCAAGAAATAGCTGGGGCTCATAAAGAGCCGCTCCAAGCAGGTGGGACACCCTAACCCTTCGTTCAAGTCACGATTTTTGTATTTTTAGTAGAGGCAGTGTTTCACCATGTTGGCCAGGCTCGTCTCGAACTCCTGACCTCAAGTGATCCACCCACCTCCGCCTCCCAAAGTGCTGGAATTATATGCATGAGCCACTTCACCCGGCCTTTTTTGTTTTAAATAAACCAGCTTTGCTGAGGTATCACTCATATATAATTTACCTATTTAAAGCTTGCACTTTAGTGTACAACCATCACCAATTTTAGAACATTTTCACCATCCCCTAAACAAATTCTATACTCAAGGCCAGGTATGGTGGCTCAAGCCTGTAATGCCAGCTCTTTGGGAGGCGAAGAGGGAAGGATCACTTGAGGCTGGGAGTTCAACCAGACTGAGTCACATAATGAGAACCCATTTCCACAAAATATTTTAAAAATTCACAGGGTGTGGTGCACACCTGTGGTCCTATCTACTCAGAAAGCTGAGGTGGGAGGATCCTTTGAGTCCAGGAGTTTGAGGCTGCAGTGAGCTATGACTGAGCCACTGCTCTCCTGCCTAGGTGACAGGGCAAGAAATCATCTCTGAAGACAACTTAAAAAATAAAAAATGTGGCCGGGTGCAGTGGTTCACGCGTGTAGTCTCAGCACTTTGGGAGGCTAACGTGAGCAGACCACAAGATCAGGAGATTGAGAACATCTTGGGAAACGGTGAAATCCTGTCTCTACTAAAAAATACAAAAATTAGCTAGGCGTGGCATGAACCTGTAGCCCCAGCTACTCTGGAGGCTGAGACAGGAGAATCACTTGAATCCAGGAAGCAGAGGTTGCAGTGAGCTGAGTGCCACTGCACTTTAGCCTGGGCGACAAGAGCAAAACTCTGTCTCAAAAAAAAAAAGTTAAAAATTTAAAATTTAGGCCAGGTACAGTGGCTTATGCCTGTAATCCCAGCACTTTGGGAGGCCAAAGTGGGCAGATCACCTCAGCCCAGGAGTTTGAGAGACCAGCCTGGCCAACTTGGCAAAACCCATCTCTACTGAAAAAAAATACAAAAATTAGCTGCATGTGATGGCACTCCCCTGTAATCTCAGCTACTTGGGAGGCTGAGGCACAAAAATCACTTGAACCCAGATGGTGGAGCTGGCAGGTAGGAGAGATCGTACCATTGTACTTTAGACTAGGCAACAGAGCGAGACCCTGTCTCATAAAAAAAAAAAAAAAAAAAAAATTAAAGAAACCCTGAACTGAGTAGCAGACACTCCCTGTTCCTCCTAGCAGCCTCACCCCACCTCCAGGGTGACAATTTGTGTGCCCTTGTTTCCCCCCAGGTCTGAGAAACAGGGGTCACAGGGAGTTGAGGAAGAGAAGGGGTCTCTGACAACACATGATGACGCCTCAGCAGCTCCCCCTCCAGGTCTGCAAGGAACAAACCCAAACCCAAAGACACCAGGTCCCAGAAGCCAAAGCCTGGGATGAGGCCAGGAGGAGGCAGCCTTTGGCTCTGTCTTTCGCCAGATGGGCTGGGTGGGGACACGGAATATGGGATGGGAGACCGGGGCACAGGCAGGGTGGAGAGAGACTCTGGCTGCTCCAGGCACAGCCAAGATAGTGCCTTAGCTTCCTTCCCTCAAATCCGTAAAGGGTGAGTTTTCCTTTTACTTTTTATTTTTTGAGATGCAGTCTCAATCCGTCTCTTAGGCTGAAGTGCAGTGATGCAATGTCAGCTCGCTGCAACCTCCGCCTTTCAGGTTCAAACAATTCTCCAGCCTCAGCCTCCCACGTAGCTGTGATTACAGGTGCACACCACCATGTCCAGCTAATTTTGTCCTTTTAGTAGCGACAGGGTTCCACCATGTTGTTCAGGCTTGTCTTGATCTCCTGAGCTCTGGTGATCCTCCCACCTCTGCCTCCCAAAATGCTGAGATTACAGTTGTGAGCCACCACACCAGGCCCTGTGAAGCATGAGTCTTCCCTGACTGCTGGGCTAGACTGGCATGGACTCGAGTATTGGGGCCTGCAGGAAATGCCCCACTCCTGGCTGCTCTGCCTCAATCCTAGAGTGCTGGGATGCCCCTGTTCCCCAGGGCCTGGCACCCACACCCTGTTCGGCCCTGCCACCTAGATCTGCTGTTAAGGCTGCCATCACATCTGTCTCTGTTCTGTGGCTGTCCTTGGTGAACTCACACCTCTGTCCATTCCACCATGGTCCTGATGAGCTCCCAGAGGAGACCCAGGAGCATGGAGCAGGTCTGCAGCATCCACAGCCTGAGGTCTGTGACCACCTGTGTGAGGAGGAGGTGGTGCTCAGGGAGGCTGACGTGCTGCTTCCCTGGGGAGCCAGGACCCTGCTGAGCTCTAACTGCACCCTGGGCTCCCCAAGATTGGGACAGCATGGAGCAGAGGGCTGGAGAAACTAGAGGCACCTGATCATTCCAGCTGTGTCCCGTGTGCAGTTTCCCTGCATTTTTGCCAATAAGCTGAGCTCCTGGAGGCGAAGGTAGGCACGGGGTCACAGTTTATATGCCCACAGGGGTCAACCCTTTGGGCATATAGACTGTGCCAACATCAGCCCTGTCAACCTCCCTTCCTACCCCAGGGCTCTAGGTCTTGCCCAAATCTCTCACCATTTCTGCTGAGGCCTTTTTTTAAAAAAAATAATTTTTTGTAGTTATAGAATCTCACTGTATTGCCCAAGCTGGTCTCGAACTCTTGGCCTCAAGTGAAGCTCCCACGTCAGCTTCCCAAAGTGCTAGGATTACAGGCATGAGCCACTGCTTCTGGCCCATGTCCTGAGGTCTCCGCTGCTGTCTGCCAATGGAGAAGTAAACAAAATGATGGTGCTAATGCTCAAAGTGGCCCAGGGCCAGGTGGAGAAGGGCGTCCAGGAAAGAGATGGGGCTCCAGGGGTCTTACCTTCAGGTGGTGCTCTTTGGCTGTCCTCGTCATTGGGGTTGAGTCTGAAGGTGCCCTGGGCCCACACCTTAATCACCTATAGCGGGGTGGCAGCAATGCTGGGGGTCAGGGGAACAGGTATCAGCAGCCAGGAGAGCCCCTGCCCTGGTCCTACCCTATCCCCATGGCTGATTGTCACTGTCCAGTAGCTAAGTCCTGGAAGCCCACCCTGGGAGGGGGCATCTTGGGCCCAGCACACTTTCACGCATGAGCCACGGCAGCAACAGGGTCATTAAAGGATGGAGGGAGGCACACAGTTAAGCAGGATTAGGATATATAATTAGTTCAATGTGAAACCACAGACAGGCAACACTACTATTTGCTCAGCCTGGGGGCACAGGAAGGGGCCTCAGGTGGGGCTTGGGCCATGGGAGTACCTCATAATCTGCCTGTTCCTTGAGTATGATGTGTACCAAGGGGAGGTGGAGTGAGGGCAGCACCGTGGGGAAGGGACAGGATTGCCACCCTGAGCTGTGTGACCTTAGACCAGACCCCTCTTCTCCAAGTGAGGCCAGCCAAACAGGTGATTCTGGGAGTCAGTGCCTGACAGTCTGGATTTTAGCTTCATGGGTGGATGGGAACCTGTGAGAGTTGAGAGATGCTGGGAGAAACTTTTCCTGGGAGAGCTTTCCAAACAGAGCCACCCTGGGCCCCACTGAGAAAGGATCCTGCCGGAAGCCTTCACCACTGTCTTTCTCCACACCGGTGGTGATGGTGTCATGGATGTAGGTGGTGGGTGTCGTGTACAGAACCACAGACCGCTGTAGTCCTGCCGAGTTGAAGAAGTCAAAGTCTGTGTTCTGGACAAAGTAACCCTTAGGATATCTAGGGTGGGAGAACTGTGGTTCACTGGGTCCTTGCTGTGGGTCCTTTGACCTCAGCTGGAATGTCTCCACAGCCTCCCCAGACCCAGGGCCTCCAACCTTCAAAGGCCACCCTATCCCTAGCAGGACGACCATGGGGTGGAGCGGGAAGGTGGGTACAGGGAGTGGAGGCAGGATGGTATCCACTTGGAGGTGTCAGTCATGTAGCAACAGTCCCTGTTGGCAGGGGGAAGGGGGTGAGTGTGTTCTTGATGGTGATAGTGATGTGGAGGTGGGAGGGCAGGGTCCCCACCTGGACCAGGCTGGTGATGTTGGCCTTGAAGGGGAGGTAGACCTCCTCATGCTCTAGCACATCAACCCCGTTCACCCACAGCAGACACAGGAGATATGGGGAGGAGGTGGCAGTTCAGGGCATGAGGAGGGTCCCTGCTATGGGATACTCCCTCACACAACCTGCAGCATGGGGCTCAGAGGCCTGCCAGCCACATGGGAGAATGGCATCCCAACGGGGTAGATCAGGCCACCTATCCCTCTAAACAGGGCACAGACCCCAGGGCAGGGCAGGACAGGGTCCCCACCATCCCACCCCAGGAAGACAAGCTGTGGCTGGCAACCGGAGGTCCCATGTTGTTCAGCAACAATGCTCACCCACCTGCCCTACCTGCTCCTGGCCGCACTAACCATGATGGCATAGGAGTGGGCACTGCCAATCCTCAGCACCCTCTTGTGCACAGGTCCTGGGTCCACCGCTCCAGCAGGGTCACCTCCAGTTCACACCACACCCAGCCGACAGAATGCCACAGCTGCCAGTCCTAGTCGATGTCGTTGAAGCTGGAGGGAACCAGCATGTCCAGGGTGGGGCCCGTCTGCACAGAGAAGGGCCAGGCTCAGCTTCTAGGCCCCCAAAGGGATCCAAAACCAGCACACTTCTCAGTTGTGCCCCCAGGCCTAGCACAAGCCCTGGCACATAGTGGGACTCTTGGTGGAACAGACAGATAATTTGCAGGTGACAGGTCAACTGCCAGGGCAGTTTGTGCACCTGGGCCAGTGGGGCTAGGAGTTCCTCCTTGGAGTGGATGGGGACTCCGAGTATCTCCCTGAGATGGGGCCCAGTATCTCCCGAGACAGGGGTGAGCCCAGGGCCACATCCCAGCCCCAGGCAAGAAGGTTCAGACCCATGACTAAGAGGCAGATGACCCACTGCCTGGCAGGGAGGAAGGCTGGTTGGCGGATGGGGGGGCTTTGCTTAGCACACTGTGAGTGGGGCTCATGCTGGCACCCAGCCCTCTCCTCTATTCCTCCTATACTGAACGCCACAGTCAGAGAAAGAGGATGCAGAGAAGGCAAAAGCGGCCCAGACATCAGCCCAACTTCTCTGCTGACCACATCCAAGTCACGAGGGGAGCAGGGGTGGCGTCCTTGACCTGATACCACGTCCTGTCCTCTATTTGAACCTTGGAAACCAAGGTACTCTCCTGCTTCAGTAGAGCTGACCTCAGGATGTCTAAACTGTCTCCTCTCGGGTCCCTAGACCCAGCTCTGTGCAGGGCATGCTGCTCTGGTCAGCTGAATGTTTGAGTGGCTCATACCTGTAATCAGTGCTTTGGGAGATCACTGCAGGAGGTAAGAGGATGGCTTGAGGCCAAGAGCTCAGGACCAGCCTAGGCAACGTAGTGAGACCCTACATCTAAAAAAGGTGTGTGTGTGTGTGTGTCGTTTTTAATTAGCCAGGCGTGGGGGACCCAACTAACTTGCAAAGCTTGCTAGAAGATAGCTTGGGCTCTGAAGACAGGATTGTGCCACTGCACTTCAGCCTGGGCGACAGGGCCAAACCCAGTCTCAAAAAAATTGCTAAATATTAAAAATAAACATTAAAAAGAAGGACACTGCCTGGGCTCAGTTTTTGCCTCCAAAGGGTGCTCGGCAGGGGCGCTTCCTCCCCCCACCCTGCTTCCTCTGCCCTGGCCCTCCCAGGTCCCCATCTCCCAAACCCATGCCCCCAAGCCTGTTGACCTTTAACCCTCCTCCAGGCCCCCAACTCCGGGGTGCCCAGGGGAAGGCCCCACTCACTTCCCCACTCTTTCGGGCACCTCCCGGCTCTGCCCCGAGCCCTCACCTCCCGCAGCAGCTGCGGCTACCACTGCTCCTGAAGTCCTGGTGCCCGTAGCCGGGGAAGACGGCGTGGAAGCTGCCGAGGCTGTCCAGCGACTTGTGCTCCCCTGACGGGCTTTCCCGGGGGTAACGGCATCCCGCCTTGAAGCACCTGTGCGCAACCCCACAACAGCAGCCGAGCACCGCCCACACCACCGCCGGCCCTGGGCCACGCTTCCGTCTCTGCCGCTCAGGGGCGGGGCTAACGGCAGTGTGGGCAGAGCCTGGCGGGTGGGTGGCGTGACGTGTTGAAGCCGTCGGAGCCATGTTGGTTAAGGGCGAGTGCCAGTCCTAGAGAGGCTGGGCAGGGCCAGGTGCTGCACAGTGGGGCTGGCAGCTGAGAACCCTGGGCTAGGCCTTTGGGGAAGCAGGACCCTCCTCCCAACCAAGAAGGGCGAGGTCTGTTCCCCACCCTGGCCCAAGCTGGACGATCCAGGGGCAGGCCAGGACAGAACCCCTGAGACATGTGGGATTCCTGTTTTTCTTTTTTCTGGGATGGAGTCTCACTCTGTCACCCAGGCTGGAGTGCAGTGGCGCAGAGTCACTGCAACCTCTGCCTTCCGGGTTCAAGTGATTCTCCTGCCTCAGTCTCCCAAGTAGCTGGGATTACAGGCTCCTGCCACCACGCTGAGCTTTTTTGTATTTTTAATAGAGATGGGGTTTCACCGTGTTAGGATGATTTTGATTTCCTGACCTTGTGATCCACCTGCCTCAGCCTCCCAAAGTTCCCCTGTTTCTTCAAGGAACACCTCCACTCACTTTCCCCAGACGGACTCCAAGCAGGGTCCAGAGGAGCCTCTTCCAAACCTGCCGGGTGCAGCCTCTTGCAGGGATGCAGGTCCTTGGGATGCAGCCCAAGCCTTGACCCCTGGGCCTCTAGGGCCCTTACCCTAACCCAGGGGTCAGGAGCAACCTCTTGGCCTTGCAGGCACATAAAGATGCAGGGAGAGAGGCTGGGCAAAGTGGCTCAGGCCTGTAATCCCAGCACTTTGGGAGGCTGAGGTGGGTGGATCACTTGAGGTCAGGAGTTTGAGACCAGCCTGGCCAACATGGTGGAACCTGTTAGTTTCTACCAAAAATACAAAAGTTAGCTGGGCATGGTGGTGGGCACCTGTAATCCCAGCTATTCGGGAGCCTGAGGCAGGAGAGTCACTTGAACCCTGGAGGTGGAGGTTGCACTGAGTCAAGATTGTGCCATTGCACTCCAGCCTGGGCAATAGATGCCATCTCAAAAAATAGAAAATAAAAAGTTTATTTTAAAACTTTAGAAATAACCAGGTGCTATGGCTCATGCCTGTAATCTTAGCACTTTGGGAGGCCAACACAGGTGGATCACAAGATCACAGGATCAGAGGTCAGGGTGAAACCCTGTCTCTGCTAAAAATACAAAAATTAGCCAGGCATGGTGGCACATACCTGTAATCGCAGCTACTCAGGAGAAAGGAGAATCACTTGAACCCAGGAGGCGGAGGTTGCAGTGAGCCGAGATTGCACCACTGCACTTCAGCCTAGGCAACAGAGCAAGACTCTGTCTCAAAAAAAAAAAAAAAAAAAAAAAAAAGCCAAGTCGGGTGTGGTGCCTCACACCTGTAATCCCAGTACTGCGAGAGGCTGAGGCAGATGGATCACTTGAGGCCAGGAGTTGGAGACCAGCCTGGCCACAATGGTGGAACTCCATCTCTAATAAAAATAAAAAGATTAGCTAGACGTGGTGTTAGGCTTGTAATCCCAGCTACTCTGGAGGCTGAGGCAGGAGAATCACTTGAACCTGGAAAATGGAGTTTGCAGTGAGCTGAGATTGCACTACTGCACTCCAGCCTGGGGGACAGAGCAAGACTCTGTCTAAACAAACAAACAAACAAACAAAAAACTAGCTGGTTGTGGTGGTGTGTGCTTATAGTCCCAGCTACTTGGAAGGCTGAGGCAGGAGGATTGCTTGAGCTCAGCAGTGGGAGGCTGCAGTGAGCTGTGATGGCAAACTCTGTCTCTACTAAAAATACAAAAATTAGCTGGGTGTGGTGGTAGGTGCCTGTAATCCTAGCTACTCAAGAGGCTGAGGCAGGAGAATTGCTTGAACCTAGGAGACAGACGTGGCAGTGAGCCAAACTCACATCATTGCACTACAGACTTGATGACAAGAGCAAGATTCTATTTCAAAAGAATAAATAAAATGAAGATGAAGGAAGAAAAAGAAAGAGGAAAGGGGGTGGAGGAGAACGAGGAGAAGAAGAAAAACAGCCAGAGGAGGGGGAGAAGAAGAAACAGCTGGGGGTGATGGCTCATGTCTGTAATCCCAGCAATGGAGGAGGGGGGGGAGAGGGAGGGGAGCAGGAGGAGGAGAAAGAGGAGGAGGAGTAAAAAGAACAGCCAGAGGAGGAGGGGAAGAAGAACAAACAGCCGGGCGTGATGGCTCATGCTTGTAATCCCAGCTATGAGGGGTGGGGGAGGAAGGGGAGGGGGAAGGGGAGGGGAAGGGGAGGGGGAGGGGAGGGGGACGGGGAGGGGGAAGGCAGAGAAGGAGGAGGAAAAGGTGGAGAAGAAACAGCAAGGTGTGGTGGTTTATGCCTGTAATCCTAGCAATGAGGAGGAGAAGGAGAGACAGCCAGGAGCCAGGCACAGTGGCTCATGCCTTCCATCCCAGCACTGAGGAGGAGGAGAAAGAGGAGGTGGTGGAGGAGGAGGAGAAGAAACAGGCGAGGTGGCACACATTTGTAATACAAGCTACTTGGGAGGCTGTGGCAGGAGAATCACTTGAACTTGGGAGGTGGAAGTTGCAGTGAGCAGAGATTGCACCACTGTATTCCAGTCTGGGTGACAGAGCGAGACGCCATGTCAACAATAATAATAATTTGTGAAGGATTTCACCATGTTGGTCAGGCTTGTCTTGAACGCATGATCTCAGGTGATCCACCAGCTTTGGCCTCCCAAAGCGCTGGGATTTCAGGCATGAGCCACCACCCCTGGCCATCTGTCACTTATGCCTTTGCTTAGCTCAGGGAATATGCATTTTCCAGCAGAGGAAGCATCAGATATGCACTAGTCTTAGGTGAGCAGAAGGATGACTTGAGTTTAGTAAAGATTTTGGTGCTCACAAGAATTCTGTAGCAGACAAACTGGGTGGGAGGTGGTTTGGCTTCAGGACCCTCTCAATGAGATTATGAACGCTCAGAGGGTTTCTCACATTATCTCCTCAAAAGTCAGACTTGCTTTTTAGGAACCTCCTGGAGTCTATCTCTGTGGAGTCCCCCTAACAAAGACCTCCTGAAGTCTTGGGGACTTTGTGGCGTCCCCATAATGGAGATTAGAAGGGTAACAAGATTCGCTCTTGTTACCCAGGCTGGAGTGCAATGGCACGATCTCGGCTCACTGCAACCTCCGCCTCCTGGGTTCAAGCAATTCTCCTGCCTCAGCCTCCCGAGTAGCTGGGACTCAGGAGGTGTGCGCCACCATGCCCAGCTAATTTTTGTATTTTTAGTAGAGACGAGGTTTCACCATGTTGACCAGGATGGTATCAATCTCTTGAACTCGTGATCCTCCTGTCTCAGTCTCCCAAAGTGCTGGGATTACAGGAGTGAGCCACTGCGCCCGGCCTTGACATTTTAACTTTTTTACTTCCCCATGTACACATTCAGATATCACATTCTATAAAATCAGTATATTCACCATTGCATTGAGAAATTGTGAAGTAGTACTTTTATCAGTCATTAGAATACATTAAATATAGATGCAACTCAATTAACGTTCACTATTATAATAACAGAGAAAGTATCTTAAAGTCCAGAGTGGTGAGAAATACACATATGATAAATGCATATTGAAATCTGAAAATGTAAATAGAGTATATTATTATTTTTGTAGCTTTTATTAACATGAGGAAGAGGTGGAAATATAATCCGAGAAAAATAATATTTAAAAAGTAAAGGATATGTTTTACATATGTTGCTCTGTATAACATCATTGGGGAAGGTGAAGTGAAAAAAGATAGATAAGAAAATAAATTTCAAAAAAAATTTTAGGAATTGGTAGTAATTAAATCTGTTTTCCAAAAATTTAAAAGGTGAAAAAGGGAAAGCTGTAGTTTTAGAATATTCCTAGAATATTAGCAAATAATAGATTGTGAATGTTACATTAGCATGTTTTATTTTTTATTATTTTAGTAATGAGAGTTTTTGAATTATTGTCAGGTTAATAGGCAAAATACAGTAAATTATTAAAGATGGGAAAATGGAATACTGTTTTTCAACTGTCAAATCAGAAAAGACTTCAAATGATAAAACAACAATGGAAATGGTGCTGTGAGATGAAGTTGTTAACCACATGTGATTATTGCCCACCTGAGATATTTCTGCAAATTGCTATGTGTTAAGATATCTTAGTTTTTATATTTATTCCATTTTGATATAAATACTTTAGACATGTTAAGATAAATAAAATGTGTACTTAAAATTCATTTCACCTTTTCACTACCTCTTAAATTATGGATACTAGAAAAGTTTAAAATCACCCTTTTGGCTCACTTTATATGTCTTTTGAACAGAGCTAGTCTATGGTTTGTAGTGTAGAGAATGTAATATTTTTTCACATTTTATGTTTGCAAATAAATATTGAAAATAAAGACATATACATCAAAATGGCTAACAGATTTTTTCAAATTTTAAATATTTTCCCATCTCTCTATCAACTGATTAAAACTCCTTTGTAGGTAAGAGTGACAAACATGATGATTGCTGAGCATTGGTTCTACCTTCTGAATACTAAGCCATAGCTCAGGTCAAAGTGCCTGTGTATGCCTCTTTTGATGGAGTAAGTTAACTCTCAGAAGGCTCTCAATTTAGCCAGCTACGGAAAATGGTGGTAGATGCTACTACACAACTTTTCCATTTCAATTCATGCTGGAATGTGTTGTTACTTGCTTTTCTGGATTTTTTTTTGCTCTTCCACAGACACATATGCATATATGAATTTTATAACTAAAACCTATAAATTTTAAGTAAAAAATAATTCAAATCTCCCATAATAAGATGTAGGACTAAGATATATTAACGAAGTAATTTATTATATATCTAATAGGGTAGCAATATTAAACTATTTTGGTACTCAGTTTTTTTTTTTTTAATTAAACCATATGAAATAGTAACAGCAGTTTACAAAAGTACAAAATGTTGAAGTTGTGATGGGGAAACTGGATGCTTGCCTGGTTTACATTTCAACCCCTGCAGCAGTGTTGAAGGCACATCTGCTGAATGATAAGACACAGAGTTTGTATTTCTTCCTGGCTACTTACAAGAAAATATAACTGGAGGGTAGTTGTGAAAGCATACAAGTATAATTTAAAAATTAAAAAAAAAATTGTCAAATATAAGTGTAACTCTGTTTAGGAAATTTAAAGGTAATTGCATTTTATCATTAAAAAATAATATCCAACTTTGCTTTCTCCAGCTCCAGTAAAGTGAGATTTACTATCCTGTATTACTATTGATAGGAATATTTATTTTTACTATGACAATGAATACTACTATCAATATTACTTCAACTACTATCTCTACTATTAGTAAAGTTACTATACAGTTACTATTACATAAGTCAGACCAGAGGCTTATTTTATGTATTTTTTGTCTGATTCCAAGAGTTTTTAATTTGTATTCAACTGTTTGATATGATCACAGAGTTTTTCAATCATTATTTCCCCCTTTCCAACCAAAAAAAGGAGCATAAACATAATTTTGTGGATAAAAAGAGTATTTTTACTTTTAAAAATAGTTAAATCCTTTTACAATCAGTCTTAAAAAATTAGAAATACAGAAATTTAATGGCTTTCCATACACTTCAGCAGCCCCATGCTTCACTCTACCAATGAACAGGAGAGAGCTTTCAGAGGTATTGAATATGTCTATTGCTGTGACTGTGATGATGGTTTCATGGAGATTTGCATCTGTCTAAACTTATAAAGTCAAATACATTAAATATATACAATATTTTTATATAAAAATTATTCCTCAATATAACTCATAAATAAAAAATAGTGGTCCCCAAAAGAAAAACATTAGACCTTTTATCTACTTATTTTACTTAAAATTACTTACTTTGAATATCAGAAGCTTCGATTGAGAATATCGCCATGATTAGCACATGATAATGCCATAGCAGAAGTATTTTATCAAGTGAATTAACCTCACTGCTTAGGAACATATGGATCTTGTGTTCTTGTTCTAATTTAAGCTCTACTTTTTTTCCTTCTTTAATATGGACATTGGCCATTCAGTACCTTATCTCCTTACATTAGCTCTGGGTAATAATATACATGTGACTTTTTCCCATTTTTTTACTTTAATCTCAGAACTTGTGTTTTCATCACTTCTTATTTTGTTGCCAACTGTAAGTGAAATTGTTTAATTTTAGTATTAAACCTATTCTGAGACATATTCCACTATATGAGATTATTTTACACTGACTATGATTATGCCAGAAATCAATGTATAATCTTCAATTTTATCTTTATGTCTCTGGAAGTTAAAATTGCAATGTATAATTCTGTTTTATATTATTCAGGAAGACACACACATTTCTTGTCACTAAGGTCTGTCATCAAGAGGTCTTAAAAGAGGCCTTTTTATTAATTGTGCCATCTAAATTAGCTTTCCCATCAATTCTGAAGCTATTTGTAGTCGAAAGTAATGAGTGTCTCAGATGCTACTTCATAAGGTTCAAAGTAATATATTAGAAAATCAAAGTAAAACTGTGATAAGTAAAAATGTCATTGAACTTCAGATACCAATACTGCCAAGGCAGTTATTTTTTTTTTTCTGAAATTTAAAGAAAAAAATTATTGAAGATCTGAAAAACAATTCCTAGAAGATTGAATTTTCCAGAAAACTAGCTGCATAATGCATTGCATCTATCATGTTAAAACATGCATTAGACACAAATACAAAAACTATGAAACAAGCCACCATTCTTCAGCAATTTGAGCAAAGATAAAATGCCTAAGTAACAACATGAATGACTTGCAAAGGATGGGCTCTTTACTTTAAGCACCACAAAAAAAAAAAAAAAAAAAAAAAAAAAAAAAAAAAAGGAGCACAAATGAATGAGTGTCTTCAGTTATATACACTGAATTGAACCTTTGGCACTAGGAATCAGAGCATTTTGTCACATAGCATTAACACGTATTATAAAAGTGCGTAGTGTCAAAGGAAGAGAACCACCAGCATTCAAAAGCAGCTTTGTCAACTAGGCAATAAAACACTCTACAGCATATCTCTCTGTTGTCCATCATTGAATACACTGGCAGCAACTTTAAAATGAAAAAAAAAAAGAAAGAAAAGAAAAAAGGAGCTATTACCCCTTTTATTTTCTCTGTTTAAAATCTAACAGAAAACAAACATCAATTGTTATATGTTAACATCTCCAAAGCACATGGTTTGTACAAGAGATAGACTAAGAACAAAAACGTGTTTACAGAGATGCAAACGTGAGTGAGTGAGAGCTCCTCTCACACAGCTTTCTGACGGTACTCAGGAGGAGCCACTTCATAGTCACTGGCACTAAACAAAGTTGCAGAATTCTTTGCCAGGTACTTGAGGAAATCGTGAAGATAATTCAGTAATAAAGCAAGGCTTTTCTCATCCAGAGGTGTACAGGTCAACATTGCTCCAATCCGTACAAATAGTCTCAGCAGATGTGGTGCTCCATACACCTGGGACATGGATGCATCAGGGTGATCTGCAAGAATTTCAGCATACTGTGTTCTCTCAAATTTGTAGAGTAGCTGGGTACCCAACATTACACTGAGGTATTCTTTTATCCCTGCCACAAACTCATTAACTGCATATTCCTTATTGTCTGTGTTTCCATGAGATTTCTTGTAATTTGCATAATCCTCAAGAATGGAATCCACATTCTCCTTGGCAGGAAGATAAAAGAGCTGCTTTTGCCTGATAATTAAGTGCTAGTCATCAACAAGCCACGGTTTCAGTTCTTTAGGAATCTTTAACTTCAACTCTGTTCATGAATGTTTCCTCATTTTTAACAGTAGGATCTACCTGGGCCCTTTTCTTCGGAGGAGGCTGAGGAGTCTCACTGGTACTGCCACCATCTCCATTTCCTGGTGTTTTCTGTTTGTTCTTTTCTGTTTTCACTTCAACATTTTTCTGTTGCAGACCAGATGTTTTCTTTCCTGGGGCAGCCCCTCTCATCTTCCCCTCTGCATACTGCTCCTGATTGGCTTTTTGAAGTTCTCTCTGTTTCTGCAAATTTGTGTCCACATATTTGAGTACTTGGCTCTCTGAAACCCACTCATCCTTTTTATTCCAATCACCGTAATGTATGAAGTATTTCACTTGTTTGTCCTTTATGGCAACCTTTACACACTTTGCTTGATACAGAAGAGGCCCACAAAAGCACAGAACTCACTCACCCTCCTGGAATTTAGGCTTAGGGTCCTGCTTCAGCATCATTTATAAGTGATTCGCCACCTCCTCCTTCTCCCACCACCGCTGACTACCACCCCCTACTCTCTACCCCTCCAAGGCAGTTATATCAAATAACAGTTACATTTTTGATGTTATTAACAATCGTCAATTTAATTATGTTAAAGGTTGTCCCCTGTTGTTTAATAATGGGTATTAATATATAGGTCAAAGATAAATATTTATCATAAAATGTAGACAGTTGCTGGAAGATGTGAAAAAATAAGATTTTAAAACTTGCTTTTCTATTGAAGAATGCAATATTCATGCCTCAAGTCTGTTAAAGGAAGCAAGACACAATTTATTCATGTTTTTTTTTTTTTTTTTTTTTTTTTTTTTTTTTTTTTTTTTTTTTAGTTTTATAGAAAAAAGTGAAGTAACTATCATTAGGGAATACGGGAATTGTTTATTGGCATTCAATATGAGGAAGAGGTTCCCCAGTTAAATACATTATTCCTATTAAAAATAGGAAGATAGATACAAGGATATCACAGAGACGGAACCATTCTCTCCATTTAAGAAATGATACAGACTGTGAGTGGGGGCTCACTCCTGTAATCTCAGCACTTGGGGAGGCCAAGGCAGGCAGATCATGAGGTCAGGGGTTTGAGACCAGTCTGTCCAACATGGTGAAATCCCATCACTATTAAAATACAAAAAAAAAAAAAAATAGCCAATGTGGTGGTACGTGCCTATAGTCCCAGCTACTCAGGGAGGCTAAGGTAGGAGAATCACTTGAACTGGGGAGGCAGAGGTTGCAGTGAGCCTGAACTATGCCACTGCATTCCAGGCTGTAGACAGAGTGAGACTGTCTCAAAAGAAAAAAAAAAAGATGTAGGAAACAATAATATTTCAGAAAACTTAATTACAAATTTGGATATATTTATGAAGTAATTTTAGATTCCTTTATCACTAACTTATCCCCAAATTGGTCAATGACACTTAAGGATGTGAACAAAGCTGATGTTGACATAGAATGTGTTATAATAGCAACTTGTTTACTCCCAAAGAAAATAAATCATATTGTTTTGTTGTAATTAATAAGTTGTGTTTTCAGCAAATTTAAAAATCCAGACTTTTGTTAAAGTAGACAGAGAATTCCCTATTTAATAAATGGTATTGGGAAAACTGGCTAGCCATATGCAGAAAACTGAAAATGGACCTCTTCCTTACACCTCATACAAAATTAAGTCAAGATGGATTAAAGACTTAAATGTAAGACCTAAAACCATAAAAACCCTAGAAAACCAAAAAACCTAGGCAACAGCATTCAGGACATAAGCATGGGCAAAGACTTCATAACTAAAACACCAAAAGCAATGGCAACAAAAGTCAAAATTGACAAATGGGATCCAATTAAACTAAAGAGCATCTGTGTAGCAAAAGAAACTATCATCAGAGTGAAGAGGCAACCTACAGAATGGGAGAAAATTTTTGTAAACTATCCATCTGAGAAAGTGCTAATATCCAGAATCTACAAGGAACTTAAACAAATTCACAAGAGAAAAAACAACCCTATCAAAAAGTGAGCAAAGGATATGAACAGGCACTTCTCAAAAGAAGACTTTCATGTGGCCAACAAACATATGAAAAGAAAAAAAAAACCTCATCATCACTGGTTATTAGAGAAATGCAAATCAAAACCACAATGAAATCATCTCAGGCTAGTTAGAAAAGTGATCATTAAAAAGTCAGGAATCAACAGATGCTGGAGAGGATGTGGAGAAATAGGAACACTTATACGCTGTTGGTGGGAGTGTAAATTACTTCAACCATTGTGAAAGACAGTGTGGCAGTTCTTCAAGGATCTAGAACTAGAAATACCATTTGACCCAGCAATACCATTACTCGATATATACCCAAAGGATTATAAATCATTCTATTATAAAGACACATGCACACATATGTTTATTCCAGCACTATTCACAATAGCAAAGACTTGGAATCAACTCAAATGCCCTCAATGATAGAATGAATAAAGAGCATGTGACACATATACAGCATGGAATACTATGCAGCCATAAAAAAGGATGAGTTCATGTCCTTTACAGGGACATGAATGAATCTGCAAACTATCATTCTCACCAAACTGACACAAAAACAGAAAACCAAACATTGCATGTTCTCGCTCATAAGTGAGAGTTTAACAATGACAACATATGGACACAGGAAGGGGAATATCATACACTGGGGCCTGCTGGGGGTTTGGAGGCTGGAGGGGTATTGCATTAGGAGAAATACCTAATGTAGATGATGGGTTGATGTGTGCGGCAAACTACCATGGCACATGTATACCTATGTAACAAACCTGCACCTTCTGCACATGTATCTCAGAACTTAAAGAATAATAATAAAAATTAATTTAAAAAGTAAACATCAAATGTTCAAAAAGCAAAGATTAATAAATCAAAAACAAATTTTCCCTTATTTTAATAATTACTCTCGACTAGTGGAAAATATGTTACCTTCACTTGCTTGTAGTTGAATTTCACATATGCTATTTGTGTTAGCTATAGTTGTGATAGAGACTACTCAAAAATTTCTGCTAAAAGTTTGAATGAGGGTGATGAGCAATCTTATTTAAAACCAAAAACAGTGCTTATAGAAAATAATTTATAATTTCGTATCTCCTTAAAAAATTCTAAATATCTAAAAATGCATCTCTAGGTGGAAAATTTCAATGAATCAATAACAAAGTTTTGAATTAACAAGTTATTATAGTAAGTTTCCAGGATATGATATCAAAAGACAACCATTTTTCTATATACCAGCAATGGACAATTGAAATTTGAAATTAAAATTATAAAACCATTTAAATTTGCATCAAAATATAAATGCTTAGGAATAAATCCAACAAAATATGTACAGAATTTATATGAAGGAAACTTAGAAAACTGTGAAGAAGGAGAGCCATTTTCATGGTTAGGATGACTCAATATTATTAGGCTGTATAATTCTTTTCACTTTATAGATTCACAGATATTTTTAAAACTATATTCTTAACAACATTATTCACAATAGTCAAAAGATGGAAGAAACCCAAAAATTCACTGATGAATAATGGATAATGAAAATGTGGTATACAGATATAATGAAATATTATTCAGTCTTAAAAATAAAAAGAATTCTGAGACATGCTACACAAAGAATAGATAAACCTTGAGGACATTATGCCAAGTGAAATATCAGACAAATGCCATATGATTCCACTTGCATAAGGTATCTAGACTAGTCAAATTTATTGAGACAGACAGTTGAGTACAGAGCTTGGTAGGGATGAGAGGAGGGAAGAATGTTGAGTTATTGCTTAAAGAATATAGAGTTTTATTTGGTGTAATTTTTTAAATCTTGAAAATAATAGTGGCAATGGTTATGCTAAATTTTGAACGCATTCATGGCTACAGAATGGTACATTTATAAGTGGTTCAAATGGTGAATTTTATGTTATGTTAATTTTACCACTATTAAGAAATCAAAACAAATGAATATGAGTTAATAATAGACAATATTTATAACAAGAGAGACTAAAGAATGTACTTATAATTAAGTTAGACTTTTAAAGATGTACCTTCTGGAAGAAAAGAGGGAAAGTAAATGAAGTAAGGAGGCAAAGTTTGTAATAAAACTGATAATTGTGATCCAAAATGTGTCAGGAAAGTCAGTATGTTTCGACAGTTAGTGAGAGGAAGCTGAGACATATAAAGTCCACCATTATTAGATAGAAAGTTTGTTTGATATTATCCTTGTAAATGAAATGTCTGTCAAATTATATTTTTAGCATACTTGATAGTGAGTTATACTTTCATTCAGTAATGGTTTCAGTTTTTTGTATATTCACAATATTCCTAGAATATGATTGAAAGATCATAAGTATAAAAGATGCCTTTTTTTCCTGCTTCTTATGACAGTAGAACATATATCCAACTTTGCCTAACTATCAGAGTTTAAATGATAAAAAAGTGCAATGGCACAACCTCAGTTTATAATATTTATGACCCTAATCCATTTTCAATAATGCTTTCTAATAGCAATCTAAGAACCTAAGATCTAATAGGACATTATATAAAGTACAAGTTATTTTTCCATAATTACAGGTTATTATTCATAATATGGACATAATATTTAATCTGTTTTGTTCAATATGTCAACTATAATAGTTTAATAGGTAAAATGATACTTATTTCTACAGTAGCTCTACTACAAATATTCTTGATCCTTATGCAAAATATTTGATTTAGAAATTCAGGTCTGTAATTTAATAAACAATGCTGATTTTATGTATTAGAAGCAAACCTGGAAAATTGATCTTTAGGTTTTATAAATTATTGTTATCTCTCTATATAGAGATTATAATTTTTATCTTCAACCTATAAACTATTTATAGCTTTGAATGTATAGTCTATGAGTGACTCTCTGAAGATACCATCATAGTTTATAAAAGTTCATATGTTTCATAGAGGAATAAGGGGTGCATTTTATTTTCTGTGCTATAGGTAAGCATGAAATATTGTTGTTTCAATCAAATTTGGCAATAACTTTGGAATGCAAATGATATGCTGTTGATCATGCTGTTGATAATAAATACTTTTAAACTGTCAAAAATAGTGTATCCTGTCTTTTGTAGCAACATGGATGAACCTGAAGGACATTATGTTAAGTGAAAAAAGCCAGGCTTAGAAAGACAAATATCATAGGATGGTATTTGTATGTGAAATCTAAAAAAAGTTGATCTTGACACATTTTTTTGGTGTCACTTTACCAGTCAGAGACATTTGTAGCTGGTGAAGTCCCTTCCTGGGCCTCGCTCAGGCCTGGGCTTGCCACAGAAGGCACCTGCCCACTCAGCCGGCCAGCCTGTGCCTGGGCTTGTACTCCAGGGTTGATCCCGTGGCCACCAGGACTGCGCACTCAGCCACTGGTGTGAGGGGGTGTGTGAACAAGAGGGCCAGGCTGACTGTTCTAAGTGCTGACACAAGAGTGGGTTCAGTGAAGGGTTTGTGGTTAGACCATGTGTCACCAGTGACTCCTGTGGTGGACTTCAGAGTTCAGATGAAAGAAACATGATGGTTCCCAAACAGGAATGCCCATGAGCCCAAAGCCTCAGAGAGAGTGTTACAACATACTAACAGCTCTTTTAGCTCCTCCATCTGCAGCTTGATGAATGGAGGCATGTTAACAACATTGTCCTGTTGCCCAACTCTGGCCCATGGCTCTGGGGCTGATCTGGCCTCACAGCTGTTTCCCATCAAATGGGGCAGCTACTAAGTTCACATCCCCCAGCGGTGATGGGGTGGAGATCTACAGTGTTACTGCCTTATTCATACCCACATTTGTCATGGTCTCAAATTATTGTCCTGCATCCAAGAAGAATGACATTACACTGACAACCAGAGGGTGAGGAGGGAGAAATGTTTTATTGCGTGAGAAAACAGCTATCCACAGAGAAAGGACTCAAGGGTGGTCCCTCACCTGAAGTTGAGTGGTCTTTTTCTCAGTGTGGCTGGGTCTCAGGCTTTTATGGGCTCAGAATGAGGAAGTAGATGGTGATTGATTTGTGAGTGTGCAAAAGAGGCTAAAATAAAAACACCAATGAAAGGTGGGACAGATGGATGAGGTGGATTGGGTCCCCCGGGACACACAGGAGGATGAGGTGGATGTGGTCCCCCAGGACACACAGGGTGATGAGGTGGATGGGGTCCCCCAGGACTCACAGAGGGATGAGGTGGATGGGGTCCCCCAGGACACACAGAGGGGTGAGGTGGATGGGGTCTCCTAGGACACACAGGGGGATGAGGTGGATGGGGTCTCCCAGGACACAGAGTGATGTGGATGGGGTCCCCGAGGACACATAGGGTGATGAGGTGGATGGGGTCTCCAAAGACACACAGGGCAATGAGGTGGATGGGGTCTCCCAGGACACACAGGGTGATGAGGTGGATGGGGTCCCCCAGGACACACAGGGAAATGACGTGGATGGGGTCCCCCAGGACACACAGGGTGATGAGGTGGACGGGGTCCTACAGGACACACAGGGGGATGAGGTGGATGGGGTCCCTCAGGACACACAGGGGGATGAGGTGGATGGGGTCCCCCAGGACAGATAGAATCAGGTGGCTGAGGTACAGCAGGATAGACAGGTGGATGAGGTGGATACAGCCCCATAGGAGATGCAGCTGGAGGAAATGGTGGAGATCTTATAAAACAAACAGCTGGAAGACATGAAGGAGGTCCCAGAGAATACTCAACTGCTGGAAGTGTCTGTGGTTTCAGATCACCAGCTGGAGAAGACGGTGGAGGTACCAGAGAGCACTTGACTGGAGGAGGTGACTGTGGTCTCAGAGAATCTTCACTTGGAGAAGATGATTGAGGTGGCACAGGACATTCAAGTGAGGTCGGTGGTTGAAGTCCCAGAGGACACATGAGTGAAATAGGAGTTTGAGCTTCCAGAAAACAGTCAAGTGGTGGAGTTGCCTGTGGCCTCAGAAAATCATTAGCTGAAGAAGGTGGTAGAGGTAACAGATTACACTCGGGTGGAGGTGTGTGTGGTCTCAGAAAATCTGCAGCTTGAGATGGTGGTAGAGGTAACAGATTACACTCGGGTGGAGGTGTATGTGGTCTCAGAAAATCTTCAGCTTGGATCGACTGCTGGGAAGATGGCTGCCTACAAACAGCTCAGGACTTCAGCTCCCAGTGAAAGTGCAAAGGGTGAGTAAATGCCACATTTCCAGATGAATTTTTACTGCCCACAGACCAGAAGATACCCAGGCGGAGGGGTCGCCAGCGCCGCTGTTCTGGCCGGTGCGGCTGTTTTGGCCCCCACGGGGCTGATTTGACCCATGTGGTTGCTTTGACCACACCCTGTTGCGGCAGTTCTCCGTACAAAAGCCACTGGTCTGGGAGCCCTCTCAGCTGGCGACTGGAGCCCTGAGACGGCAGAGTTGCCCATTCATCTGAAATAGCGAGCGAGGCCAGGAGATTCCTAGGAAAAAAAAAACACCAAGAGCTGGCGCCGCTGTTTGAGCCGACTCAGTGAGTCGCAGCACGGGAGATCCCGGAGCCTTTTCAACAAGCGACTGGAACACTGGGACATTAAACTTACAAAATATAAAAAGAGACTGAGTCAGGGAGCCAGGTGATCAGGCTCGGTTGTTCCCACCCCCCATCCCCACAACAAGGAAAACAAAAACAGTGATTGAAAACGCCCTGGATTGAGCTTTTCACAGCATGTACAGCTGAACCTGGGACGGTCCGGCTCAGTGAGGGAGGGACGTCCACCATTAATGAGACTCTCCACCACTATGGAGGCAGGCCGCCTTCGCTGGGGCAACCTGCCGCAACAGAGAAAAAGAGTCCCCCATAATATAGGTGGGGCCACCGTTGCTGAGGCAGTTCTAACTATGCCCATATAAACAGGACTGCAGGGAAGAGCACAGGGCAGCTGGACAGAGCCCACAGCAGCTCAGCAAAGCTGCTGCAGGCAGACAGTGGCCAGGTGGGCTGATAGCTGAGTGGGGCAGACCTGAAATTGAAAACAAGGGCAGCAACAAAATGGAAACTCATGAAGCCCTAACTCTGCGGGACAGAGCACCTGGGAATAAAAAGTGGTTTATGAGTTCAGCTGCAGCAAACATAAACGTACCTGCCCAGCAGCTCGGAATGAACAACGGAGCTCACAGCTCAGGACTTAAGCCCCAGTAAAAGATAGACTGTCTCCTCAAGTAGCTAAAGCTTAAAAAAAAAAAAAAAAAAAAAAGAGAAGTAACTTCAGCATCCACAAACTAGAAGCTCACTCAGAGACCCAATCTGAAAGACATTAACTACAAAGACAACAGATGGATAAACCCACAAAAATGGGAAGAAACCAGCGCAAAAAGGATGAAAACTCCCGAAACCAGAACACCTCTCCTCCTAAAAGGGATCACAACTCCTCACCAGCAAGGGAACAAGACCGGATGGAGAAGGAGGGTGATGAAATGACAGAATCAGACTTCAGAAGGTGGATAGTAAGAAACTACAGTGAGCTAAAAGAACATGTTATAACCCAATGAAAGGAAACCAGGAACCTTGAATAAAGGTTGGACGAAATGCTAACGAGAATGGACAACATAGAGAGGATTATAAGTGAATTGATGGAGCTGAAAAACACAACACGAGAACTTCGTGAAGCATGCACAAGTTTCAACAGCCGAATTGACCAAGCAGAAGAAAGGATATCAGAGGTCGAAGATCAACTCAATGAAATAAAAAGAGAAAGCAAGAACAGAGAAAAAAGTGCAAAAAGGAATGAACAAAATCTTCAAGAAATGTGGGACTATGTGAAAAGACCTAATCTACGTTTGATAGGTGTACCTGAATGTGATGAAGAAAATGAATCCAAGCTGGAAAATACTCTTCAGGATATTATCCAGAAAAAATTCCCCAACCTAGCAAGGCAGGCCAATATTCAAGTCCAGGCAATACAGAGAACACCACGAAGATATTCCTCAAGAAGAGCAACCCCAAGGCACATAATCGTCAGATTCACCAGGGTTGAAATGAAAGAGAAAATGCTAAGGGCAGCCAGAGAGAAAGGTCGGGTTACCCACAAAGGGAAGCCCATTAGACTCACAGCAGATTTCTCAGCAGAAACCCTACAAGCCAGAAGAGATTGGGGGCCAATATTCAACATCCTTAAAGGAAAGAACTTTCAACCCAGAATCTCCTATCCAGACAAACTAAGCTTCATAAGTGAAGGAAAAATAAAATCCTTTGCAAACAAGCAAGTACACAGAGATTTCATGACCACCAAACCTGCTCTACAAGAACTCCTGAAAGAGGCTCTACACATATAAAGGAACAATCAGAACAAGCCACTCCAAAAACATACCAAATGGTAAAAGAGCATCAACACAATCAAGAATCTGCATCAACTAACCAACAAAACAGCGAGGTAGCAACAAAATGACAGTATCAAATTCACACATAACAGTACTTTCCCTAAATGTTAATGGACTAAATGCCCCAATCGAAAGACACAGACTGGCAAATTGGATAAAAAGCCAACACCCATCAGTGTGCTGTATCCAGGAAACCCATCTTACATGGAAGGATACAGAAAGGCTCAAAATAAAGGGATGGAGGAAGATCTACCAAGCAAATGGAGAGCAAAAAAAAAGCAGGAGTTGCAATTCTCATCTCTGATAAAATAGACTTTAAAGCAACAAAGATCAAAAGAGACAAAGAAGGACATTACATAATGGTAAAAGGATCACTGCAACAAGAAGAGCTAATGATCCTAAATATATATGCACCCAATACAGGAGCACCCGGATACATAAGGCAAGTTCTTAATGACATACAAAGAGACTTAGACTCCCACACAATAATAGTGGGAGACTTTAACACACCATTGTTAATATTAGACAGATCAACCAGACAGAAAATTAACAAGGATATCCAGGACCTGAATACAGCCCTGGAACAAGCAAACCTAATAGACATTTACAGAACCCTCCACCCCAAATCCACAGAATATACATTCTTCTCAGCACCACATCACACCTACTCTAAAATTGACCACATAATTGGCAATAAATCACTCCTCAGCAAATGCAAAAGAACAGAAATCATAACAAACAGTCTCTGAGACCACAGTGCAATCGAGTTAGAACTCAGAATGCAGAAACTAACTCAGAACCGCACAGCTTCATGGAAACTGAACAACTTGCTCTTGAATGTTGACTGAATAAACAATGAAATGAAGGCAGAAATAAAGATGTTCTTCGAAACCAATGAGAACAAAGACACAACATACCAGAATCACTGGGACACATTTAAAGCAGTCTCTAGAGAAAAATATATAGCAATGAGTGCCCACATGAGAAGAAAGGAGAGATCTAAAATTGACACCCTTTCATCAAAATCGAAAGAGCTAGAGGAGCAAGATCAAAAAAACTCAAAACCTAGCAGAAGTCAGGAAATAACCGAGGTCAGAGCAGAACTGAAGGAAATAGAGACACAAAAAACTCTTCAAAAAATCAATAAATCCAAGAGCTGGTTTTTCGAAAAGATCAACAAAATAGACAGACCACTAGCCAGATTAATAAAAAAGAGAGAAGAACCAAATTGATGCAATAAAAAAACAATAAAGGGGATATCACCATAGATTCCGCAGAAATCCAAACCATCACCAGAGATTATTACAAACAACTCTATGCACATAAACTAGTAAACCTGGAAGAAATGGAGAAATTCCTGGACACCTGCATCCTCCCAAGCCTAAAACAGGAAGAAATTGAAACCCTGAATAGACCAATAACAAGGTCTGAAGTTGAGGCAGCAATTAAGAGCCTACCACCCAAAAAAAGCCCAGGTCCAGATGGGTTCACGGCCAAATTCTACCAGACATACAAAGAGGAGCTGCTACCATTCCTTCTGAAACTATGCCAAATAATCCAAAAAGAGGGAATCCTTCCCAAATCATTTTATGAGACAAACATCATTCTGAAACCAAAACCCAGTAGAGACTCAACAGGAAAAGAAAACTTCAGGCCAATATACATGATGAACATAGATGCAAAAATCTTCAATAAAATACTGGCAAGCCGATTGCAACAGCATATCAAAAAGCTTATCCACCATGATCAAGTAGGATTCATCCCAGGGATGCAAGGCTGGTTCAACATATGCAAGTCCATAAACGTAAATGACCACACAAACAGAACCAAAGACAAAAAACACATGATTATCTCAACTGATGCAGAGAAGGCCTTTGACAAAATTCAACAGCCCTTTATGCTAAAAACCCTCAATAAACTTGGTATTGATGGAACAGATCTCAAAATAATAAAAGCTATTTACGACAAACCATCAGCCAATATCATACTGAATGGGCAAAAACTGGAAGCATTCCCTTTAAAATCTGGCACTAGACAAGGATGCCCTCTCTCACCACTCCTATTCAATATAGTACTGTCTAGCCAGAGCAATCAGTCAAGAGAAAGAAATAAAGGGTATTCAAATTGGAAAGGAGAAAATAAAATTGTCTCTATTTGTAGATGACATGGTTATATATCTAGAAGACCTCATCGTCTCAGCCCAAAATCTCCTGAAACTGATAAACAATTTCAGCAAAGTCTCAGGATATAAAATCAACGTGCAAAAATCACAAGCATTCCTCTACACCAGTAACAGACTTAAAGAGAGCCAAATCAAGAACGAACTGCCATTCACAATTGCTACAAAGAGAATAAAATACCTAGGAATACAACGAACAGGGAACGTAAAGGACCTCTTCAAGAAGCACTACAAGCCACTGCTAGACGAAGTAAGAGAGGACACAAACAGATGGAGAAACATTCCATGTTCATAATTAGGAAGGATCAACATCATGAAAATGGCCATAGTGCCCTAAGTAATTTACAAATTCAATCCTATTCCCATCAAGCTACCAATGACCTTCTTCACAGAACTGGAAAAAACTACCTTAAACTTCATATGGAACCAAAAGAGAGCCCGCATAGCCAAGTCAATTCTAAGCAAAAAGAACAAAGCAGGAGGCATCACACTACTGGACTTCAAATTATACTACAAGGCTACAGTAATCAAAACAGCATGGTACTGGTACCAAAACAGAGATATAGACCAATGGAACAGAACAGAGGCCTAACAGGAAATACAACCTACCCACAAACATCTGATCTTCAACGAATCTGAAAAAAACAAGCAATGGGGAAAGGATTCCCTGTTTAATAAATGGTGTTGGGAAAACTGGCTAGCCATGTGCAGAAAGCAGAAACAGGACCCCTTCCTGAAACCTTACACTAAAATTAACTCCAGATGGATTAAAGACTTAAACATGAGACCTAACACCATAAACACCATAGAAGAAAATCTAGGCAAAACCGTTCAGGACATAGGCGTAGGCAAGGACTTCATGACCGAAACGCCAAAAGCAATGGCAATAAAAGCCAAAATAGACAAATGGGACCTAATCAAACTCCACAGCTTCTGCACAGCAAAAGAAACAGTCAGTAGAGTGAATCGGCAACCCACAGAATGGGAAAAAATTTCTGCAGTCTACCCATCTGACAAGGGGCTGATATCCATAATTTACAAAGAACTAAAACAGATCTACAAGAAAAAAACAAACAAGCCCATTCAAAAGTGGGTGAAGGATATGAACAGATACTTTACAAAAGAAGACATACAGGAGGCCAACAAACATATGAAAAAATGCTCATCATCATTGGTCATTAGAGAAATGCAAATCAAAACCGCATTGAGATACCATCTCACACCAGTTAGAATGGAGATCATTAAAAAATCTGGAGACAACAGATGCTGGAGAGGATGTGGAGAAATAGGAGCACTTTTAGTGGGAGTGTCAATTAGTTCAACCATTGTGGAAGACAGTGTGGCGATTTCTTAAGGACCTAGAAATAGAGATCCCATTTGACCCAGCAATCCCATTACTGGGTTTATAATCAAAGGATTATAAATCATTCCACTATAAGGACACATGCACACGAATGCTCATTGCAGCGTTGTTTACAATAGCAAAGACCTGGAACCAACTGAAATGCCCATCGATGATAGACTGGACAGGGAAAACGTGGTACATATACACCATGGAATATTAGGCAGCCATTAAAAACGATGAGTTTGTGTCCTTTGTAGGGACATGGATGAACCTGGAAACCATCATTCTCAGCAAACTGACACAAGAGCAAAAAATCAAACACTGAATGTTCTCACTCATAGACGGGTGTTGAACAATGAGAACACATGGACACAGGGAGGGGAGCACTACACACCGGGGTCCGTGGAGTAAAATGGGGGAGGGATAGGGTGTGGGGAGGTGGGGAGAGATAGCCAGATATAGGTGAAGGGGAAAAAGGCAGTAAAACACACTGCCATGTGTGTACCTATGATCTTGCATGTTCTTCACATGTACCCCAAAACCTAAAATGCAATAAAAAAATATATATACAAAAAAATAGTCTTTTTAAAATATTTTATTGCATTTTAGATTTTGTTGTACATGTGAAGAACATGCAAGATCATAGGTACACACATGGCAGTGTGTTTTACTGCCTTTTTCCCCTTCACCTATATCTGGCTATCTCTCCACCTCCCCACACCCTATCCCTCCCCCATTTTACTCCACGGACCCCGGTGTGTAGTGCTCCCCTCCCTGTGTCCATGTGTTCTCATTGTTCAACACCCGTCTATGAGTGAGAACATTCAGTGTTTGATTTTTTGCTCTTGTGTCAGTTTGCTGAGAATGATGGTTTCCAGGTTCATCCATGTCCCTACAAAGGACACAAACTCATCGTTTTTAATGGCTGCCTAATATTCCATGGTGTATATGTACCACGTTTTCCCTGTCCAGTCTATCATCGATGGGCATTTCAGTTGGTTCCAGGTCTTTGCTATTGTAAACAACGCTGCAATGAGCATTCGTGTACATGTGTCCTTATAGTGGAATGATTTATAATCCTTTGATTATAAACCCAGTAATGGGATTGCTGGGTCAAATGGGATCTCTATTTCTAGGTCCTTAAGAAATCGCCACACTGTCTTCCACAATGGTTGAACTAATTGACACTCCCACTAAAAGTGCTCCTATTTCTCCACATCCTCTCCAGCATCTGTTATCTCCAAATTTTTTAATGATCGCCATTCTAACTGGTGTGAGATGGTATCTCAATGTAGTTTTGATTTGCATTTTTCTAATGACCAGTGATGATGAGCATTTTTTCATGTTTGTTGGCCTCCTGTATATCTTCTTTTGTAAAGTATCTGTTCATATCCTTCGCCCACTTTTGAATGGACTTCTTTTTTTCTTGTAGATCTGTTTTAGTTCTTTGTAAATTCTGGATGTCAGCCCCTTGTCAGATAGATAGGTTGCAAAATTTTTTTCCCGTTCTTTTGGTTGCTGATTCACTCTAATGTTTCTGTTGCCATGCAGAAGCTATGGAGTTTGATTAGGTCCCATTTGTCTATTTTGGCTTTTCTTGCCAATGCTTTTGGTGTTTTGGTCATGAAGTCCTTGCCTACACTTATGTCCTGAATGGTTTTCCCTAAATTTTCTTCTAGAGTTTTTATGGTGTTAGGTGTTATATTTAACTCTTTAATCCTTCTGGAGTTAATTTTAGTGTAAGGGATAAGGAAGGGGTCCAGTTTCTGCTTTCTGCACATGGCTAGCCAGGTTTCCGAACACCGTTTATTAAACAGGGAATCCTTTCCCCATTGCTTGTTTTTGTCAGGTTTGTCAAATATCCGATGGTTGTAGATATGTTGTGTTTCCTCCCAGGCCTCTGTCCTGTTCCATTGGTCTATAGCTCTGTTTTGGTACCTGTACCATGCTGTTTTGATTACTGTAGGCTTGTAGTATAGTTTGAAGTCTGGTAGTGTGATGCCTCCTGCTTTGTTTTTTTGCTTAGAATTGACTTGGTTATGTGGGCTCTCTTTTGGTTCCATATGAAGTTTAAGGTGTGTTTTTTCCAGTTCTGTGAAGAAGGTCATTGGTAGCTTGATGGGAATAGGATTGAATTTGTAAATTACTTTGGGCACTATGGCTATTTTCAGGATATTGATTCTTCCTAACCATGAGCATGGAATGATTCTCCATGTTTGGGTCCTCTCTTATTTCATTGAGCAGTGGCTTGTAGTTCTCCATGAAGAGGTCCTTTACGTTCCTTGTTCGTTGTATTCCTAGGTATTTTATTCTCTTTGTAGCAATTGTGAATGGCAGTTTGTTCTTGATTTGGCTCTCTTTAAGTCTGTTACTGGTGTATAGGAATGCTTGTGATTTTTGCACATAGATTTTGTATCCTGATACTTTGCTGAAGTTGTTTATCAGTTTCAGGAGATTTTCGACTGAGACAATGGGGTCTTCCAGATATACAATCATGTCGTCTGCAATTAGAGACAATTTGATTTCGTCCTTTCCAATTTGAATACCCTTTATTTCTTTTTCTTGCCTGACTGCTCTGGCTAGAACTTCCAGTACTATATTGAATAGAAGTGGTGAGAGAGGGCATACTTGCCCAGTTTCAGATTTCAAAGGGAATGCTTTCAGTTTTTGCTCATTCAGTATATTAGCTGTTGATTTGTCATAAATAGCTTTTATTATTTTGATATACGTTCCATTGATACCTAGTTTGTTGAGGGTTTTCAGCATAATGGGCTGTTGAATTTTGTCAAAGGCCTCCTCTGCATCAATTGAGATAATCATGTGGTTTTTGTCCTTGGTTCTGTTTACGTGGTGAATTACATTTATGGACTTGCATATGTTGAACCAATCTTGCATCCCTGGGATGAATCCTACTTGATCATGGTGGATAAGCTTTTTGATGTGCTGTTGCAATCGGCTTGCCAGTATTTTACTGAAGATTTTTGCATCTATGTTCATCATGGATATTGGCCTGAAGTTTTCTTGTTGAGTCTCTGCCAGGTTTTGGTACCGGATGATGTTTGTCGCATAAAATGATTTGGGAAGTGTTCCCTCTTTTTGGATTATTTGGCATAGTTTCAGAAGAAATGGTACCAGCTCCTCTTTGTATGTCTGGTAGAATTCTGCTGTGAACCCATCTGGACCTGGGCTTTTTTTGGGTGGTAGGCTCTTAATTGCTGCCTCAACTTCAGACCATGTTATTGGTCTATTCAGGGTTTCGGCTTCTTCCAGGTTTAGGCTTGGGAGGTTGCAGGTGTCCAGGAATTTCTCCATTTCTTCCAGGTTTACTAGTTTATGTGCATAGAGTTGTTTGCAATAATCTCAAATGACGGTTTGGATTTCTGTGGAATCTGAGGTGATATCCCCTTTATCGTTTTTTATTGCATCAATTTGGTTATTCTATATTTTCATTTTTACTAATCTGGCTAGTGGTCTGTCTATTTTGTTGATCTTTTCAAAAAACCAGCTTCTGTATTTATTCATTTTTTGAAGGGTTTTTTATGTCTCTATCTCCTTCAGTTCTGCTCTGATCTTAGTTATTTCTATTCTTCTGCTGGGCTTTGAGTTTTTTTTTTTTTTTTTTTTTTTTTTTTTTTTTTTTTTTTTTTTTTTTTTTATCTTGCTCCTCTAGCTCTTTCAATTTTGGTGCTAGGGTTTCAATTTTAGATTTCTCTTTGCTTCTCATGTGGGCAGTTATTGCTATATATTTTCCTCTAGACACTGCTTTAAATGTGTCCCTCAGATTCTGATATGTTGTGTCTTTGTTCTCATTGGTTTTGAAGAACATCTTTATTTCTGCCTTCATTTCATTGTTTGTCCTGTAAATGTTCAAGAGCAAGTTCCACAGTTTCCATGAAGCTGTGCAGTTCTGAGTTAGTTTCCGCATTCTGAGTTCTAACTCGATTGCACTCTGGTCTGAGATACTGGTTGTTATGATTTCCATTCTTTTGCATTTGCTGAGGAGTGATTTATTGCCAATTATGTGGTCAATTTTAGAGTGGGTGTAATGTGGTGCAGAGAAGAATGTAAATTCTGTGAATTTAAGGTGGGGAGTTCTGTAAATGCCTATTAGGTTTGCTTGTTTCAGGTCTAAGTTCAGGTCCTGGATATCCTTGTTAATTTTCTGTCTGGTTGATCTCTCTAATATTAACAATGGGGTGTTAAAGTCTCCCACTATTATTGTGTGGGAGTCTAAGTCTCTTTGTAAGTCATTAAGAACTTGCCTTATGTATCTGGGTGCTCCTGTATTAGGTGCATATATACTTAGGATCATTAACTCTTCTTGTTGCAGAGATCCTTTTACCATTATGTAATGTCCTTCTTTGTCTCTTTTGATCTTTGTTACTTTAAAGTCTATTTTATCAGAGATGAGAATTGCAACTCCTGCTTTTTTTTGCTCTCCATTTTCTTGGTAGATCTTCCTCCATCCCTTTATTTTGAGCCTTTGTGTATCCTTGCATGTAAGATGGGTTTCCTGGATACAGCACACTGGGGGGTTTCAGCTTTTTATCCAATTTGTCAGTCTGTGTCTTTTGATTGGGGCATTTAGTCCATTAACATTTAGGGAAAGTATTGTTATGTGTGAATTCGATACTGTCATTTTGTTGCTACCTGGCTGTTTTGTTCATTAGTTGATACAGATTCTTGATTGTGTTGATGCACTTTCCCATTTGGTATGTTTTTGGAGTGGCTGGTACTGGTTGTTCCTTTATATGTGTAGAGCCTCTTTCAGGAGTTCTTGTAGAGCAGGTCCTGTGGTGATGAAATCTCTTGAGTACTTGCTTAGTTTTATTCTTCCTTCATTTGTAAAGCTTAGTTTGGCTGGATAGGAGATTTAGACCCAGTCTTAATGATAATTCTCATATACCTGGATTTGGCTAGAAATATCTTTTTTTTAAGATTCTCCAAAGAAAGGGTTTATGAAGTGCTGCATACGCAAATCAGTGTAACTCTATAAGGTAAATGCACACGTTGACAACCGTTCTGCTAGATAGATCCATTTTAGTTTTAGAGGCAGATATTTCCCATTACAGTATAAACTCCCATTCAATCTGGAATTTCCAAACACAGCTCCTTGTAGAAACGTGTTTCTAACTCACTGAATCTAAAGATAGATGTAATTCACTCACGTGAAGGAACACACAGCAGAGCAGTTTGGAAGATATGTTTCTTCTGTGTTTTAGACGCAGTCTAATGGCTAATTCTCATATGCTACATTTGGCTGAAAATATCTGTATGTAGTTTCTCCAGAGAAAGCGTTTCTGAACTGCTTCATACACACATCAGTGTAAGTCTGCAAGATGAAAGCACACATTGACAACCATTCTGCTAGATAGCTCCGTTTTATTTTCATAGCCAGATATTTCCCATTGCAACACATACTTGCATTCTCTATGGAATATCGAAACACAGCTAACAGAAGAAACATGTCTCTAACTCGATTAATCTAAAGATAGATGTAACTCCCTGAGGTGAAAGAACACACAGCAGAGTGGTTTGAAAGATATAACGTTTCTTCTGTGTTTTAGAGGCATTATTAACACTAATTCTCATATGCTTGGATTTGGCTGGAAATATCTTCTTATGTATTCTGCAGAGAAAGGGTTTATGAACTGCTGCATACACACACCTGTGTACCACTGTAAGGTGAATGCACACATTGACAACCACTCTGCTGGATAGCTCCGTTTTATTTTTATAGCCAGATATTTCCCATTACAACATATACTGGCATTCACTCTGGAATATCCAAACACAGCTAATAGAAGAAACGTGTTTCTAACTCGATTAATCTAAAGATAGATGTAACTTCCTGAGGTGAAGGAACACACAGCAGAGCAGTTTGAAAGATACGTTTCTTCTGTGTTTTAGAAGCATTCTTACCGCTAATTCTCATATGCTTGGATTTGGCTGGAAATATCTTTTTTTATATTCTGCAAAGAAAGGGTTTATGAATTGCTGCATACACACACCAGTGTAACACTGTAAGGTGAATGCACACAATGACAACCATTCTGCTAGATAGCTCGGTTTTAGATTTAGAGCCAGATATTTCACATTACAGTACATACTCCCATTCACTCTGGGAATATCCAAACATAGCTCCTAGAAGAAACCTTTTTCTAACTCACTGAATCTAAAGATAGATGCAACTCCCTGAGGTTAACGAACACACAGAAGAGCAGTTTGAAAGATATGATTCTTATGTGTTTTAGAGGCAGTCATACCACTAATTCTCATATGCCTGGATTTGGCTGGAAATATCTGTTTTTAGATTCTCCAAAGAAAGGGTTTCTTTACTGCTGGAGACACATATCAGTGTAACTCTGTATGGTGAATGCACAAATTGACAAACATACTGCTAGATAGCTCCACTTTAGTTTTAGAGCCAGACATTTTCAGTTTCAACCTATACTCCCATTCACTCTGGAATATCCAAATGCAGCTCCTAGAAGAAACATGTTTCTGAATCAGTCGATGTCAAGGTAGATGCAGCTCATTAAGGTGAATGAACACACAGCAGATCAGTTTGAAAGACACATTTCTTCTGTGTTTTAGACATAGTCTTACCGCTAATTCTCATATGTCTGGATGTGGCTGGAAATATCTCTTTTTAGATTCTCCAAAGAAAGGGTTTCTAATATGCTGAATACACACATCAGTGTACCTCTGTAAGGTGAATGAACACATTGACAAGCATTCTCCTCGATAGCTCCTTTTTTTTTTTTTTTAAAATCAGATATATTCCATTACAGTGTGTACTCCTTTTAAGTCTGGAATGTTCAAATGCAGCTCCCGGAAGAAACGTGTTTCTAAGTAGCTGAATCTAAAGATAGATGCAACTCCTTAAGTTGAACGAACACACAGCAGAACACTTTCAAAGATAGGTTTCTTCCATGTTTTAGACACAGTCTTACCGCTGATTCCCATATACCTGGATTTGATTGGAAATATCTGTTTTTAGATTCCTTAAAGAAAGGGTTTCTGAACTGCTGCATACAGACTTCAGTGTAACTCTGTAAAGTGAATGCACACATAGACAACCATTCTGCTACATAGCTCCATTTAGTTTTACAGCCAGATATTTCCCATTACAGCATATACTCATTCACTCTAGAACATCCAAACGCAGCTCCTAGAAGAAACATGTATCTAACTCGCTGAATCTAATGATAGATAAAACTTTCTGAGATGAACGAACACACAGCAGAGCAGTTTCAAAGATATGTTTCTTTGGTGTTTTAGACACAGTCTTACTGCTAAGTCCCATATTTCTGGATTTGGCTGAAAATATGTGTTTCTAGATTCTCCAAAGGGTTTCTGAAATGCTGCATACACTCATCAGTTTAACTCTGTAAGTTGAATGCACACCTTGACATCCATTCTGCAAGATAGCTCCGTTTTTGTTTTAGAGCCAGGTATTTCTGATTACAGCCTATACTCCCATTCACTCTGGAATATCCAAATGCAGCTTTTAGAAGAAACATGTATCTAACCGCTGAATCTAAACTTAGATGCAACTTCCTAAGGAGACTGAACACACAGCAGAGCAGTTTGAAATTAATGTTTCTCCTGTGTTTAGATGCAGTCTTACTGCTAATTCTTTATGCCTGTATATGTCTGGAAATATCTGTTTCTAAATTCTCCAAACGAAGTGTTTGTGAACTGCTGTATACACACATAAGTTTAACTCTGTAAGTTGAAAGCACACCTTGCCATCCATTCTGCTAGATTAACTCAGTTTTTGTTTTAGAGCCAGATATTTCTCATTACAGCCTATATTCCCAATCACTCGGGAATATCCAAACACAGCTTTTAGAAGAAACGTGTTTCTAACTCACTGAATCTAAACATAGATGCAGCTTCCTAAGGTGAACAAATGCAGAGCAGAGCAGTTTGAAAGAAACGTTCTCCTGTGTTTTAGATGCAGTCTTACTTCTAATTCTTATATGCCTGTATATGACTGGAAATATCACTTTCTAGATTCTCCAAAGAAAGGGTTTTTGAACTGCTGCATATACACATCAGTTGAACTCAGTAAGGTGAATGCACACACTGGAAACCGTTCTGCTGTGTAGCTCCGTTTTTATATTAGAGGCAGATATTTCTCATTACAGCCTATACTCCCATTCACTCTGGAATGTCCAAACACAGCTCTTAGAAGAAACATGGTTCTCAGTCGCTGAATCTAAACATAGATGCAGCTTCCTACGGTGAATAAACGCACAGCAGTGCAGTTTGAAGAATACGATTCTTCTGTGTTTTAGATGCAGTCTTCCTGCTAATTCTTATATGCCTGTATATGGCTGGAAATACCACTTTCTGGATTCTCCAAAGAAAGGGTTTTTCAATTGCTGCATACACACATCAGTTGAACTCTGTAAAGTCACACCTGGCTAATATTTTTGTGGTTTTAGTAGAGACGGTGTTTCACCATGTTGGCCGGGATGTTCTCGATCTCTTGAACTCGTGGTCAGTCGATCTCAGCCTCCAAAAGTGCTGGGGCTCTAGGTTTGAGACGTTAGCATTTTTTGATTTCTTTATTGTAAGGGTTATTGCTGAGTTTGAAATGAAGAAACTGAGGCGAGTATAAGAACAAGTAAATGCGAATTCATTCAGTTCCTGGGTGAGGTTCTGTGGTCTGGGAAAGGGAGGCCAGAAAAGTCACCCTTGACTTCCCCAGTCGTGGGGTTTTTATAGCAAGCGAGGGTGTCTTGATTGGTTATAAGGAAACAGAACATGGAACAAGCAAGCTGCCATTGTTGGTAGTCGAGATTTCCAGTGAGCGGGCTGCCCAGGAGGAGCTGGACGGGGCAAAATGCTATTGAGCTGCTTTTGGTGGGGCTTCTTTTAAATTTTGGTGGGCTTGTCCAATGGTGGGCTAGTTGCGAAGTGCAGAGTCTAGCGTTGAGTGGAGATTCAGGTGCGGAGTGCCAAAGCCGGCATTGGGGAACCTATGTGATGGGGCTAGATGCCGAGTGCAGGGCATGATGTCGAGCGCGGAGTGGTGACATAGTTTTCAGGCATGGAGAGGGATGGGCGTGTCCGAGCTGGCCATGACTGGCCTTACAATAGATATCTATTGTTTCCATCTTATTATTTTTCTAAATACAGACAGGGTTTCTTCCAGCATCTTGGCCAGGGTAGTCTCGATGTTCTGACCTCAGGTGATATACTGGGCTCAAGCTCCCAAAGGGCGGGTGATTAAAAGCATGAGCCATCAAGCAAGGCTATATGTTTATGGAATTATGTATCTATTAATCGATGTATTTAGAGGCAGGCTCGCATTTGTTTATTTATTAACTGATGCACTTATTTTAAGAGTTATTGCCAAGTTCAAAATGAGAAAACTGAGGCCAGTGTAAGAAAATTAAATGTCAGTTTATTCAGCTCCCAGGTGAGGTTCTGTGGTCCGGAAAAAGGGCCAGAGAAGTCATTCTGACTTCCGGGGGCATGGGGCTTTTAGGGCTATGAGTAACGAGCAACAGCTGGGTGCTCTGCTTGGCTCCAGGGAAGCGGGATTGGGATGGGGTGGGACGCTATTGGTTGCAGGTTATCAGGCGGGTTTTCCTAATACAAGGGCCAGCCAGGGTTGCATCAGCCAGGACCTCCCAGGGAAACTGTGTGCAGAACCAGGTGCTGGGATCCTTAAAATATATGTTTATTGTATCCATCTTATTGTTTTTCTAAATACAGACAGGGTTTCTTCCAGCATCTTGGTGAGGTTAGTCTTGATGTCTTGACCTCAGGTGATATACTGGGCTCAAGGTCCCAATGGGCGGGTGAGTAAAAGGATGAGCCACCAAGCGAGGCTATATATTTATTGATTTATTTGTCTATTAGTTGATTTATTTAGAGGCAGACTCACATTTGTTGATTTACTGACATACTTATTGTAAGGGTTATTGCCAAGGTTAAAACCAAGAAACTGAGGCCAGTATAAGATTAAATGCCAGTTTATTAAGCTCTCGGGCGAGGTTCTATGGTCCAGGAAAGGGGCCAGAGAAGTCATGCTGAGTTCCTGGGGCATGGGGCTTTTAGGGCTATGAGTAATGAGCAACAGATGGGTGCTCTGATTGGCTCCAGGGAGCGGGATTGGGACCGGGCTGGCCGCTACTGGTTGGCAGGTTATTGGGTGGGTTTTTCTAATACAGGAGCTGGCCAAGGTTGCATCAGCTGGGGCCTTCCATGGGAACCGTGTACAGAGCCAGGTGAGCTGAGATCGTGGCATTGCATTCCAGCCTGGGTAACAAGAGCGAAACTTCGTCTCAAAAATAAATAAACAAATAAATAAATTAATTAATTAAATTAAATAGCACAGTGTTTGTGTATAACGTCCATGCATCCTCCCAGAGACTGTCCATCTGCTCTAGGTCACTTAGAATAAATAATGCAACATCAATGCTATATAAATAGCTATTATACTGACTTTTAAACTTTGCATTCTTTTTCTTGTTGTAGTGTTATTTTTATTGCTTTTTAAAAATGCTTTTTTTCTCTTTTTAAAATTTTTATTTATTTATTTATTTTTTTGAGGCAGAGTCTCTCTCTGTTGCTAGGCTGGAGTGCAGTGGTGCAAACTGGGCTCACAGCAATCTCCACCTCCCTGGTTCAAGCAATTCTGTCTCAGCCTGCCAAGTAGCTTGGATTACAGGTGCATGTCACCACACTCAGCTAATTTTTGTATTTTTAGCAGAGATGGGGTTTCACCATATTGGCCTCGATCTCCTGATCTCACAATCCACCTGCCTCGGCCTTCCAAAGTGCTGGGATTACAGGCATAAGCCACCACACTGGGCCCTAAATATTTTTTTTTGAGACAGGGTCTTGCCCGGTCATCCAGACTGGAGTGCAGTGATGGAATCATAGTTCACTGCAGCCTCAACCTCCTGGGCTCAAGCAGTCCTCCTACTTCAGCCTCCCATGTATCTGAGACCACAGGTGCAGCTGCCACACTGGTTTCAGATATATATATGTATATGTATGCATTTGAGCTGAAGTCTTGCTCTGTTGCCAGGCTGGAGTGTAGTGGTGTGATCTCAGGTCACTGCAACCTCTACCTCCCAGATTCAAGCAATCCTCCTGCCTCAGCCTCCCCAGAACCTGGAACTACAGGCACATGCCACTATGCATGCCCAGCTATTTTTTTTTTTTTTTTGGTATTTTTAGTAGAGTCTGGGTTTTTCCATGTTGGTCAGTCTGGTCTTGAACTCCTGACATCAGATTCTCCTGCCATGGCCTCCCAAAGTGCTGGGATTACAGGCATGAGACACCGTGCCCGGCCCAAATATTTTCAGTTCTGTGGAATCCACTGGTATGGAGCCAGCAAATACAGAATCCAAGGACAATGAAACTGCAGATTCTGAAAAACAATTATACTAATTGTCTCCAGAATAGTTAATTACTTCAATGGAAAAACAGCATGATCACCAGAGGGTGCCCTTTTACTCTCAAAATATCCCACTTTGCTGTTCTTTGGAAATATTCACAGAAAACAAAGAATAATATTTGCTCTGAGTTAAGTGAGGGAATATGGATAAATTAAACACACATGTCTGTACACACACAGAGAACAATAAAGCAACAGAGGCCATAAAAATAGCATGGAGGAAGCATGAGAAAGATACATTCAGGAGTTCTTGGTACTATTCCTCCAACTTTTCTTTAAGCTTGAAGTTATATCAAAGTAAAAAGTTGGGCAGGGTCCAGTGGGTCACACCTGTAATCCCAGTGCTTTGGGAGGCTGAGGCAGGAGGATCGATTGAGCCCAGGATTTTAAGATTAGCCCGGGCAACATAGATCCCATCTCTATAAAAATAAAATAAAAAATCAGCTGGAGTGGTGGCATGCACCTGCAGCCTCATAGCTCACTGTGACCTTGACCTCATGGGCTCAAGTGATCCCCCAACCTTGGTCTCCTGAGAAGCTGGGACTACAGGCACATACAGGCACATGCCTGGCTAACTTTTCAATTTTTTGTAGGTTGCCCAGACTGGTCTCAAATTCCTTGTCTGAAGCAATCCTCCTGCTTGGCCTCATGAAGTGCTGAAATTACAGGTGTGAGAGTCACTGCACCTGGCCTTTTGAGGAATTTTAGAATAGTCTGTTGGCAGTTGAAGACAGGTAATTGAAACAAGGCTGCTAACCTGAACCTCTCAGAAGCTTTTTTTTTTTCTGTATTTAATCCTGGATGTTATTCTCAAATTCACTGCAGTAAACATTGTAATTGGACAACAGGGAAAGTTCATTCATTTCTCTTTGAATGACCACTGCTTGCAAGGTGCAGCCACTGTATCCATTTATTTCCTTGTTCTGGTTTCTAATGCTTTTAGCATCCCCATCTTGACATTGTTTTCCTAAGTTCTATTTTATGTCTCTTTCTTCACTGAAATTGTTATTGAGATAACTGTAGAATCACATGCAATTCTAAGAAATAATATAAGCCTGATGCAGTGTCTCACACCTACAATCCCAGCACTTTGGGAGGCTGAGGTGGGTGGATCACCTGAGGTCAGGAGATCTAGACCATCCTGGTCAACATGGTGAAACTCGTCTCTACTAAAAAATCTTAAAAAAATAGTTGGGCATGGTGGTGCCTGCCTGTAGCCCCAGCTACTTGGGAGGCTGAGGGAGGAGAATCACTTGAACCTGGGAAGCAGAGGTTGCAGTGAGCTAAGATTGCACCACTGCACTCTAGCCCAGCAACAGAACTAGATCCTGACTCAAAAAGGAAGACAGAGAGAGGAGAGAGAGAGAGAGAGAGAGAGAGAGAGAGAGAGAGAGAGAGAGAAAGGAAGGAAAGAAAGAAAGAAAGAAAGAATACAAACTAGGTACAGTGGCTCTCATGCCTGTAATCTCAGCACTTTGGGAGGCCAAGGAGGGTGAATCATCTGAGGTCAGGAGTTCAAGACCAGCCTGGCCAACATGATGAAACCCCATCTCTACTAAAAGCAAAATACAAAAATTAGCTGGACGTGGTGGCAAGTGCCTATAATCCCAGCTACTCAGGAGGCTGAGACAGGAGAATCCCTTGAACCCAGAAGGTGGAGTTGCAGTGAGCCAAGATTGTGCCACTGCACTCCAGCCATGAGGACAGAGTGAGATTCGATCTCAAAAAATAATGATAATAAAATAATAATAATAATATTACAGACAGATTTTTTCTATACTTGGCCCATTTTCCTCCAGTGGTGACATTTTGCAAAATTAAGTCCACTACCACATCTCTGATAGTAACGCTGTTACAATCTATCCATCTTCTTCCCATGGCCCTATTTTACTTTTTGTGTGTGTGAAGTTAACCTGGGTAGGTTTGTGTATCCATCACAGTCAACATACAGAGGTCTGTGCACACCACAAGAATGTGTCCTGTGATCCTTCTATAATCATGCCCACCACCCTCTAATGCTTCCATCTCCAGAGCCAATCAGAAAGCTTTCTAAAAAGCTACTAGTCTCCTAGGGATCCCCAGATTCTACTCTGTAGTCTGCTGAGCAAGAAGCCCAAGGGTGGGGTCAGAAATCTGCATACTTAATACGATGCCTAATTGACTCCAGCACTGAAGATAGGACTGGTACAAAAATTGAGCCCAGCTGGCTGGATGCAGTGGCTCATGCCTATAATCTCAGCACTTTGTTTTGGTTTTGGTTTTGTTCTGAGACAGAGTCTCATTCTGTCACCCAGACTGGAGTGCAGTGGCACGATCTCAGCTCACTGCCACCTCCACCTCCTGAGGGTTCAAGCAATTCTCTGACTCAGTCTCCCAAGTAGCTGGGGATTACAGGTGCCCACTACCACATCCAGCTAATTTTTGTATTTTTAGTAGAGACGGGGTTTCACCATCTTGGCTAGGCTGCCCTTGAACTCCTGACCTCGTGATCACTCACCTCAGCCTCCCAAAGTGCTGGAATTACAGGCATGAGCCACTACAACTAGCCTAATCTCAGCACTTTGGAAGGCTGAGGTGGAAGGATCTTTTGAGCCCAAACAGCAGAAGTTCTAGTGAGTTATAACTGCACCACTGCACTGAAGCCACTGCCACAGAACAAGATCCTGTGTCAAAAATAAACAACAACAAAAAAAACAAAAAACAAAACAAGACAAAACAAAAAACAAAAACAAAAACAAAAAACAAAAAAGAAAAGAAAGAATAAGCCAGGTATGGTGGCTCAGACCCGTAATCTCAGCACTTTGGGATACCTAAGCGGGTGGATCACCTGAGGTCAGGAGTTTGAGACCAGCCTGGCCAACATGGTGAAACCTCATCTCTACTAAAATACAAAAATTAGCTGGGCATGGTGGCAGGTGCCTGTAATCCCAGCTACTAGGGAGGTTGCGGCAGCAGAATCACTTGAACCCAGGAGGCAGAGGTTGCAGTGAGTTGAGATCATGCCATTGCACTACAGCCTGGGTGACAAGTGAGACTTCATCAAAAAAGAAGGAAGGAAGGAAGAAAGGAAGGAAGAGAAAGAAAGAAAGAGAGAAGAAAATAAAAAGAAAAGAAAGAAGGAAGAGAGAAAAGAAAGAAAAGAAAAAGAAAGAAAAAAGGGAGGGAGAAAGGGAGAAAACCAAGGAGACTTCAAAAGCCCTCAAATTCCAAAATTTTGGTTTTACCTCTGTGAGAGTGATGCCATAGGAGAAGTATCAGCAGAGGAGGGGTGGTATGTTACATCCAATTTTGTTTTAGTCTCTACAAAAAATACAAAAATTAGCGAGCATGGTGGTGCACACCTGTTGTTCCAGCTATTTGGGCGGGGCTGAGGCAGGAGGATGGCTTGAACCTGGGAGGTCGAGGCTGCTGTGAGCTAGGATCATGCCACTTTACTCCAGCCTGGGTGACACAGCAAGACCTGTCTCAAATAAAAAGACAGGAAGAGCCGGGTGCGGTGGCTCAAGCCTGTAATCCCAGCACTTTGGGAGGCCGAGGCAGGTGGATCACGAGGTCAAGAGATGGAGACCATCCTGGTCAACATGGTGAAACCCCGTCTCTACCAAAAATAAAAAAAAAAATAGCTGGGCATGGTGGCACGTGCCTGTAATCCCAGCTACTCAGGAGGCTGAGGCAGGAGAATTGTCTGAACCCAGGAGGAGGAGGTTGCGGTGAGCCGAGATCGCGCCATTGCACTCCAGCCTGGGTAACAAGAGTGAAACTCCGTCTCAAAAATAAAATAAAGTAAAATAAAAAGACAGGGAGTGGGCAGGGAGCCTGGGGGATGTAAAAGAGCTCTGTCCTCTATTATCACATGAAATCACAACTGTCCAGTGTGGCAAATCCAAAAATAGAACCCTGAGCTTTAGTGTTTTTTTGTATGTTTGTTTTTGAGACAAGGTCTTGCCCTGTCACCCAAGCTAGAGTTCAGAGGCACAATCTTGCCTCACTGCAACCTCCGCCTCCCAGTTTCAACCGATTCTCCTGCCTCAGCCTCCAGAAGAGCTGGGATTACAGGTGTGCACCACCATGTCCAGCTAATTTTTGTATTTTTAGTAGAGAAGGAGTTTCACTATGTTGGCCAGGATGGTCTAGAACTCCTGGGCTCATGATCCACCATCCTCGGCCTCCCAAAGTGCTGAGATTACAGGCAGGCATGAGTTACCGCAACCAGCCTGAGCTTTAGTACTGAGAGGAGCAGCTCTCAAACTGTGGTTCCCAGAGGGGTTCCCAGAGGGGTGGCAGCAGAAGCATCATCACCTGGGAGCTGGCCAGGAATGCACATTCTCAGGCCCCAGGCCCAGATTTGCTGCCCTCAAAACAATGGGGGCCCACAATCTTAACAACCCCACCCCAGGTATTCTGATGCACACTCAAATTTAAGAACCACCGAGTTGGGTGCAATAGCTCACACCTGTAATCCCAGCACTTTGAGAGGCTGAGGCATGTGGATCGCCCGAGAACAGGAGATTGAGACCATCCTGGCCAATATGGTGAAACCCCGTCTCTAGTAAAAACACAAAACATTAGCTAGGTGTGGTGGAAGCTGCCTGTAATCCTGGCTACTAGAGAGGCTGAGGTAAAAGAATTGCTTGAACCTGGTGTAGGGTGCAGTTAGCCAAGATTACTCCACTGCACTCCAGCCTGGGAGACAGAGTGAGTCTCCATCTTGGAAAAAGCAATTAAGAATAATTGACTTAAAGATATGAAGTTCTCTACCCCATCTTTACAAAAAAAAAGAAAGAAAAACAGACGATGGACATTCTCTTGGCGTTGAAAATTTTCTAAAATTAGATTGTGATGATGGCTGTGCAATTAGACAAATTGACTAAAAATCATGAAAGGTATGCTTGAAATGTATAACCTCACCTTATGTAAATTATGTCAATGAAGCACTCATATATAACGTTTGATCTGTAGAGGACAGCAGAGATCATAAGTTCTATTCAGAACAGATCCTCCCTGCCTTGAAGAATTGGCTAGCTGGGAATTTCCCCTCAAAGGCATAAAATGCCTGTTTAACCAACTGTGGACAAGCTTTGTTCTAAATTTATACCAATTGGCTGGGTGGGCGGGTCTCTTGAACCACAGAACCAGGAGAAACCACATTCCCCTCCAAGTCTGGAAGAGATCTCTCTCTCTCTCTCTCTCTCTCTCTCTCTCTCTCTCTCTCTCTCTCTCTCTCTCTCCTCTCTCCTCTCTCCTCTCTCTTTTAGATGGAGTCTTCCTCTGTCATCCAGGTTGGAGTGTGGTGGTGCAATCTTTGCCTCTTAAGGAGCCTGGATTACAGACATACACCACCATGGCTGGCTAATTTTTGTATTTTTACTAGAGACGAAGTTTCACCATGTTGGCCAGGCTGGTCTTGAACTTCCAACCTCAGGTGATCTGCCTACCTCCGCCTCCCAAAGTTCTGGGATTACAGGAATGAGCCACTGAACCCAGATGGAAGGGATGGTTCTCACAGGGTAAAAAATGTAAACTAGGATCCATAGCTTGACCTTCAAAAGACCCCAATTCTTCTAGGCATGATGGCTCGTGCCTCTAACCCCAGCACTTTGGGAGGCCAGTGCAGGCAGATCACGAGGTCAGGAGTTGGAGACCAGCCTGACCAATACGGTGAAACCCCATCTCTACTAAAAATACAAAAAAAATTAGCCAGGTGTGGTGGCAGCCACCTGTAATCCCAGCTACTCTGGAGGCTGAGGTAGGAGAATCACTTGAACCCAGGAGGTGGAGGTTGTGGTGAGTGGAGATTGTGTCACTGCACTCCAGCCTGGGTGACAAAGCAAGACTCCATCTCAAAAACAAATTTTTTCCTTTCTTCCTTCCTGCCTGCCTGCCTCTTTTTTTTTTTTTTTGTAGAGATGGGGTCTTGCTGTGTTGCCCAGGCTGGTCTCAAACTCCTGGGCTCAAGCGAGCCTCCTGCCACAGTCTCCAGGGTAGCTGGGACAGCAGGTGTGAGCTACCATGCCTGGCCTTGATGGGAACAAGTGCCCAGAGGAAGTGCAGGGCCCCATCAGGCCCAGGCATGCCACAGGGCAAAGCCAGCGTAGACCTTCCCAACTGAGAAATACAAGGAAAACAAACATCAAAAAGCATGCAGATGGATAGGTTAAAGTACCACCCACTCAGTCATCTCCCAGCAATAATTTACGGAGCATGTCTGGGATAGACAAGGAAGAATGAAACAAGAAAATATCACAGGGTGGTGAGGTGATTAGGAAAACTCAGAAGAGATGGAGTGATTTAAATCCCAGAAGTGTTGGCTGGGCAAAGTGGTTCATACCTGTAATCCCAGCACTTTGAAGAGGCTGAGGCAGGTGGATCACCTGAGCTCAGGAGTTTGAGACCAGCCTGGTCAACATGGCAAAACCCCGTCTCTAGTAAAAAAAAAATACAAAAATTAGCCAGGTTTGGTGGTGACCACCTGTAATCCCAGCTACTCAGGAGGCTGAGGCAGGAGACTTGCTTGAACCCAGGAGACAGAGGTTGCAGTGAGCTGAAATCTCACCACTGTACTCCAGTTTGGGTGAAAGGGCAAGACCCTGTCTCAAGAAATGAAACTAAAAATAAATAAATAAATAAGAGAAGCATCACTAAGATTTTTTTTTTTTTTTTTTTTTGAGACAGAGTCTCGCTCTGTTGCCCAGGCTGCAGTGCAGTGATGGGATCTCGGCTCGACCTCTGCCTCCTGAGTTTAAGCAATTTTCTGCCTCAGCCTCCCAAGTAACTGGGATTACAGGCACCTGCCATCACACCCTGCTATTTTTTTTTTTTTTTTTTTTTTTGTATTTTTAGTAGAGATAGGATTTCACCATCTTGGCCAGGCTGGTCTTGAACTCCTGACCTCGTGATCCACTCACCTCAGCCTCCCAAAGTGCTGGGGTTAGACATAAACCCAGCCAAGAAGAGATTTGTCAATTGAGTTCTGAATGACAGAAAGTGTTTGATTGAAGAGGGACTAAAGAAAGACTCAAATGCCTAGGAGTTCCAGATCAACTTGTTCAACAGGGAGACCTTGTCTCTACAAAAACAACCAACCAACCAAAAATTAGCTGGGCATGGTGGCAGGGGAGTCTGGTGCCAGTTACTCAGGAGGCTGAGGCCAGAGAATTGCTAGGGCCCGGGAGGTTCAGGCTGCTGTGAGTTGTGATCACCCCACTATATTCAGCCTGTGAGTCTGAGACTATGTTTAAAAAAACACACACATGAAAAAATAGAAGCCTGAACATGAATAATTATTCATCAGTGACCCTATGTTGAACCAACAAAGCTGCCCCAAGATCCTGAACCATCAGAAACTGTAAAATAATAAATGTTGATTGTTTCAACAATTCAGGTAAATGGCCCACCAAGTTAAGGGGCAATTTGTGACACAGCAATAGCTAACTAGTATCTCTAGATTTTTTTTTTCTTTAAGATAGAATCTTGCTCTGTTGTCAGGCTGGAGTGCAGTGGCATGATCTTGGCTCACTGCAACATCCACCTCCTGGGTTCAAGTGATCCTCCTGCCTCAGCCTCCTGAGTAGCTGGTACTACAGGCACACACCACCACACCCAGTTAATTTTTGTATTTTTTGAGGGTAAGAGGTTTCTCCATGTTAGCCAGGATGGTCTCGATCTCTTGACCTCATGATTCACCCTCCTCAGCCTCCCAAAATGCTGGGAATACAGGAGTGAGCCACCATGCCAAGCCTACCATTGCCATCGATCTTTGTAGCCAAGGATAATTATCTCAAAACAATTATGTCATCCCTCTCAATTCTTTCAAAATCTCTGTCTTCCATTCCCTCCCTCAATATGCACATAGTTTATTTACTATAGCACTCCTTTTCCACTGCAAAGCCTATTTCCAAATAAATATCCTTCCATTTTAGAGAGCTTCTCCTTGTTTGTTATTTAGGTTGACAATTTCTTCTTTGAGCCTTATATGGGGTAGAACTTCCTCCCCTAAAAGTATCTGTTGAAGGCCAAAAGCCCACTCCATCTGCTGTACCTGAGGATGTGACATGATTTGGAAATAGGGTCACTGTGGATATAATGAGTTAGGGCTGAGTACAGTGGCTCACACCTGTAATACCAGCACTTTGGGAGGCCAAGGTAGGTGGATCACTTAAGGCCAGGAGTTTGACACTAGTCTGGGCAACATAGAGAAACTCTTCTCTACAAAAAAAAAAAAAAAAAAAAAAAAAAAAAAAAAAAAAAAAATGCCAGCTGTGGTGGTTCACACCTGTAGTCCCAGCTGCTTGAGAGGCTGAGGTAAGAGGATCACTTGAGCCTGGGAGGCAGAGATGGCAGTGACCCAAGATGGTGCCACTGTACTACAGCCTGAGTGACAGAGCTAGACCCTGTCTCAAAAAAAAAAAAAAAAGATTAGTTAAGATGAGGTTACATTGGACTAAGGCAGGTCACATTGGATTAAGGCAGCTCATAAATCTTTTTTTTTTTTTTTTTGAGATGGAGTTTCACTCTTGTTGTCTAGGCTGGAGTGCAATGGTACAGTCTTGGCTCACTGTAACCTCTGCCTCCCAGGGTCAAGTAATTCTAGTGCATCCTCCTGAGTGGCTGTGATTACAGCCACCCACCACCACACCTGGCTATTTTTATTTATTTATTTATTTATTTATTTGTATTTTTAGTAGAGATAGTGTTTCTCCATGTTGTTCAGGCTGGTCTCGAACTCCCAACCTCAGGTGATCCTTCCACCTCAGCCTCCCAAAGTGCTGGAATTACATGCAGAAGCCACAGTGCCCTGCCTTTTTTTTTTTTTTTTTTTTTTTTGAGACGGTCTAGCTCCCTCACCCAGGCTGAAGTGCAGTGATGCTATCTTGGCTCAGGGCAATCTCCACTCCCCGGGTTCAAGCAATTCTCGAGGCAGCCCCTAAACCTAATTATTAACATTCTCATAAGGAGAGGGAAATTTAGACACAGATACAGAGACAGGGAAGAAAGCTATGCAGTGATTGAAGCAGAAATTGGAGTGAAGCCAGACCACATCAAAGCCTGTCGGCCACCACCAGAAGCTGGAGGAGGCAGGCAGGATCCTCCTCTGGAGCCTTCAGAGGGAGCTCGGTGGCCCTGCCCACACCCCGATTCTGGCCTCCAGCACTGTGTAAAAAACATTTCTGTTGTCTGAAGCCACCTGGTTTGTCGTCATCCGTCACAGCACTACAGAAAACAAATAACAGCTTCTTTCTACCAGGTGGCAGAAGGCAAACCTCGTCAATCCTAGCCAATTCCAGAAACACACTCTTCCTGTGCTGGGGGTTGATATGGAGCCTGAAGGTGGGGTGAAGCTGTCCTCACAGGGTTAACAAGAACTCTGGACAGACATGGTTATAATTAAGCATTAGGCTGGGCGCAGTGACTCATGCCCGTAATCTTAGCTCTTTGGGAGTCCAAGACGGGCAGATCATCAGAGTTCAGGTATTGGAGACCACCCTGGCCAATATGGTGAAACATCCATTTCTACTAAAAACACAAAAAATCAGCTGGGCATGATGGCGCATGCTTGTAATCCCAGCTACTCAGGAGGCTGAAGCCAGAGAGTCACTTGAAACCGGGAGGTGGAGGTTGCAGTGAGACGAGATCGCACTACTGCACTCCAACCTGGGCAACAAGAGTGAAACACCATCTCAAAAAAATAAAAATTGAAAAATAAAAATTCATCATTGACAGGGCACAGTAACTCACGCCTGTAATCCTAGCACTTTGGGAGGCTGAGTCAGGTGGATCACTTGAGGTCAGGAGTTCAAGACCAGCCTGACCAACATGCCAAAACCCCATCTCTACTAAAAACACAAAAATTAGCAGAGCATGGTGGCATATGCCTGTGATCCCAGCTACTTTGGAGGCTGAGGCAGGAGAGTCGCTGGAACCCAGGAGGCAGAAGTTGCAGTGAGTAGAGGTCATGCCATTCTACTTCAGCCTGATGACACAGTGAGACTCTGTCTCAAATGATAATAATCAATAATAAAAATTTAAAAATAATAATGGGACAGTGGAAGGTTCGTGGGTGGGAAGCTTTTCTGCAGCTCTTTCATGACAGCCCCTCCCTTTCTCCTCACTAACCAGCTGCAAAACCCGTTATGTGTGGACATTATCACCTTCAGTGTTTGCTTGTCCCAGCATGGAAACCCTCAGTTCCCTGCAGTGACAGAGCACAGAACAGAAAACAGGAGAGTTTCTCTGGCTGGGTTTGCAACTCAAATCAGCAGACCTACCCAGGTGCTTGTGTCACATGTGGAGGCCAGAGGATGGGAGGGTCTCTGAAGGAGAATCCTGATGGCTGAATTGTGAACATGCAGGGTTTAGGGCCATTGTGGAAGGCTCCTGCCACAGGAGCCACTGAGATTACAAGATTTTCTGCATCCAAACCACATTTGGAGAAAAGTAAAATAAGAAAGGGAGATACAGGCCCGGTAGTGGCACAGTGGCTCATGCCTGTAAGCCCTAGTACTTTGGGAGGTGGAGGAGGGAGGATTACTTGGGGTCAGGAGTTCAAGACCAGCGTGGGCAACATGCTGCGACTCCTCTCCACCTCACCCTATCTTAAAGAAAAAAAAAAAAAAGGAAAGAAAAGAAGATATAGGGAAGGTAAAGGAAGAAAGGGTTGGGAGCTTGGTTTGACAGGGTGAGGCGATTTCTCTCTCTCTCTCTCTTTTTTTTTTTTTTTTTTTTTTTTTTTGAGACGGAGTTTTGCTCTTGTTACCCAGGCTGGAGTGCAATGGCACGATCTCGGCTCACCACAACCTCCGCCTCCTGGGCTCAGGCAATTCTCCTGCCTCAGCCTCCTGAGTAGCTGGGATTACAGGCACACGTCACCATGCCCAGCTAATTTTTTGTATTTTTAGTAGAGGCAGGGTTTCACCATGTTGACCAGGATGGTCTCCATCTCTTGACCTCATGATCCACCTGCTTCGACCTCCCAAAGTGCTGGGATTACAGGCTTGAGCCACCACGCCCGGCAGTCATTATTGTAACGGTTTTTGTTGTTTAGTTATTTACCTTGAAATGGAGTCTTGCACTATCACCCAGACTGCAGTGCAGTTGTGCAACATGAAAGCTCTTTCTAGTATGAGGCTACTATAAATCCATCTGCACTGAAGGAAGTTGCATGAAGCTTCATGGTCTCTTGTCTAGAGATTCTGTAAGAATACTCTTCTGGCCGGGTGCAGTGGCTCAGGCCTGTAATCCAAGCACTTTAGAGGCCAAGGCGGGTGGATCACCCGAGGTCAGGAGTTCAAGACCAGCTCGACCAACATGGTGAAACCCTGTCTTAAAAAATAAAAAGAATATTCTTCTAAGGGAGATCTGGTGGATTGCTAGATTTCTGCTTTAATGACACTGTCTGATTCTTTTTGCCTCCTACACTTCCTGGAATGTGTTTTATAATTTTTTTAGCATTTTAATATTAATTTTGAACAAGTTCATAAAGTAATACAGTATAATAGCAATCTTTCTCAAACAGTCCAAAAATTGAAGAGGAGGAAATACTCCCAAACTGATTTTATGAGGCCGGTATTACTCTGATATGAAAGCCAGAAAAAAAACTTTACATGAAAAAAATTATAGGTCAATAACCCTCAGGAGCATAGATGTAAAAAATGTTCAACAAAAAATTAAAGCAGCATTTAGGAGCACACTGAGAGAATCATTCACTGATTATGAGAGATTTATCCCTAGGATGCAAGGATGGCTGAATACCTGCATCCTAGGGATACACCACATTAACAGAATGTAAAACAAAACCAAATGATCATATCAATAGATGCATAAAAATATTTGACAAAATTAAAGATCCTTATAATTTGTTGAATTACAAAAAAAGTTCATTTCAACACAATGAAGATTATATATGACAGGCCCACAGCTAGCATCATAGTTAATGGTGAAAATGTCAAATGTTTATATCTAAGGTCAGGAACAAGACAGAGGTCTGCTCTGATCTCTTCTATTTCAACTTAGTACTAAAAAACCTAGCCAGAGACATTAGGTGAGAGAAAGAAATAAAAGACACCCAATTAAGAAAAATAGAGTAAAATTGTTCTTGTTTATAGAAGACATGGCAATATATGTAGAAAAAGCTAAGTGTCACCAAAAAATACAAAACCAACAGAAAAATAAGTGGCTTTTCAACGTATTTTGAGTAAACCATCTGAAAACAAATCAATAAAACAATTTCATATACAATAGTTATTTTTAAAAATTAAGACAGGTTTCAGTTTAACCAAAATATCTGTACATTGAAAATGATATTAGTAAAAGAAATATTAGCACCAATAAGTGGAAAGATTTCTCCTATTCATGCATTGGAAGAAATACCAAATATTAAAATGTCTATACTACTCAAAGTGATCCTGAGATTCAATGTCATCTTTAACAAAATTCCAATGACATTTTTCACACAAATAAAAAATATCCTAAAATTCATATGAAATCACAATAGGCCACACAATCAGGAGCTAAAGAACAATGCCAAAGTCAGACTACCTGCTCTCAAAATATTCTAGAAAGCTACAGTCATCAAAACAACATGATACCACACAAAAACATACACTCTTACCAATGCAACAAGACACGAAACTAGAAATAAACCAGCCAATTGACTGTAAATTGATTTTTCACAATAGTGCTAAGAACACTCAATGGGGAAAGAACAATTTATTTAAAATAGGATATTGAGAGAATTAGATATGCACACACAGGATAACAGTATCGGAACCTTATCTTACAATATATAGAAAAATTGACTTGAAATGAATCAAAAACTTAAATGTGAGATGTGAAACTGCAAAACTACAAGACAAAAACAGAGAGGGGAAACTCCACAACACTCGTCTATTCACTTATTATTTTTATTTATTTGACCACAAAATCACAGGCAAAAGCAAAAATAGACAGATGGAACTACCTCAAATACAAAGCTTATTTATGCACAAAGATGCAACTGATGGAGTAAGAGTCAGCTTTTAGAACTGGAAAAAATATTTACAAAGTATACATCTGCTAAGAAGTTAGTGTTCAAAACCTGTAAGGAACTCACATAATTCAATAGCAAAAGTCAAAATAGTAACAAAAATGGGCAAGACACCTGAATATATGTTTCTAAGAAAGATATAAATGGCCAGCAGACATAAAAACATTCTCAACATTACTAATTATCAGGGAAACGCAAGTGAAATTACAATAAGTTATCATCTCATGCTTGTAAGAATTTCTTCTATTAATAAGATGAAGGTTAACAAGTGTTAATGAGGATATAAAAATAAGGGAAAAGATGTACACTCTTGGTGGGAATGAAAATGAGTACATCTCTAATGGATAGAGGATCCCCCAGAAATCAGAAATAAAACTATCATACGATTCAGGAATCTCACTTCTGAGTATATATACAAAGGGTTTAAAATGGTGAAGAGAGAACTGCACTCTCACTGATAGCAGCACTATCTACAACAGTCAAAATGTGGAAAAATCCTGTGTTTTTATGCATTGAAAGACACATAAAGAAAACGTGGTGTGTGCTGTGTGTGTATTAATAATGAAATGCTGTTCTGACTTTAAGAAATACAAAACTGCTATTTGGGACAACATGGATTAACCTAAAGGACATTTTGTTGAGTAAAATAATCCAGGTACAGAAAGACAAATACCGCCTGATCTCATTTACATACAGAATCTAACAAAGTTGAACTCATACAAGCAGAGAGTAGAATGGTGGTTATCAGAGACTAGGGTGGGAGAGAGTGAAGGTACGTGGTCAAAGATACAAGTTCCAGTTAAAAGAAGCATGTTTTTGAGAGATGTTGCAAGCATGGTGGATAGGTTGATAGTAATGTATATTTTAGAATTGCTAAAAGAGTAAATTTCAACTGTTTGCACCACACACATAAAATACTTTGAAGTAACACAGGTTAATGAGCTTGATTTAATTATCCAATCATGTGTACACACATACAAATATCATTTTGTACACCAGAAATATATAAAACTCTTATTTCTCAATTAAAGTTAAAGAAGAGAAATCAGAAATAGCCAGGAGAGGGCTTCCAGGCTATAGGAAGGTAAGAGACAAACAGTTGCATTCTTTTGAGTTTCTGATTAGCCTCTTCAAAGGAGGCAATCAGACATGCATTTATCTCAGTGAGCAGAAGTGATTTTGAATAGAATGGGAGGGTCGTTTGCCTTAAGAAGTTCCCAGATTGAATTTTTCTTTTACCTTAATAATTTTGGGGCCCCAAGATTTATCTTTCTTTGACATTTTCCCCCTTTTCTTTTTTAAAAATCTTTTGGGAAAAGCATTTTAGAAGAAAATAAGTCTCTGGTCTCAGATTTCATCTAATCTCTCATGGCTAGAATAATTTATTCCTGGATGGGTAGGTCCCGAGTTATTAGGCAAGTTCATTTTTAGCAGATTGTGAAGTCTCATGTCTTATGAAAAGAAAATAGGGGGAGGAATGGAGAAAAACAACAAACCAAAGAACAATCCTGAAAAATCAGTATAGGCAATAGGTTCCTGAGATTTTCTTTTGAAGTTTAAGTTGTCCAGCTTTCGTTCAAAGGGATTTCTAAAAACACAGCTTAGTTTTTGTTGACTCCAAATTAGAAACAAAAATGGGAAAAAAGAAGAAAAAAATTGAAAACATTATTTTACAGACTTGTAGCCAAGAAAAATTAGAATTCAGTCCAAACTGTAGAAAATAGCAAAAATTGAAAAATATTAGGAAAGACTAGAATTTAAACACAGATGTACTATAGTTTTTAAAACATAATTTTTTTTTCTTTTCAGTTTCTTATTTTTTACAAGACAAATCATAGTAGGACTGATTTGATTTATTACACTTAACCTGGTTATTTGTATGCAGTGCAGCATGAATATATATTTTTTACATAGGATTTTAAATTCTCTTTGATGAAACTTTGTTCTACAGAAGGGTAAGTCTCAGGTAGGACTTTTTTTTCTTTTTCTTTTTCTTTTTCTTTTCTTTTTTTTTTTTTTTTTTTTGAGATGGAGTTTCATTCTTGTTACCCAGACTGGAGTGCAATGGCACGATCTCGGCTCACCACAACCTTCGCCTTCTGGGTTCAGGCAATTCTCCTGCCTCAGCCTCCTGAGTAGCAGGGATTACAGGCATGTGCCACCATGCCCAGCTAATTTTTTGTCTTTTTAGTAGAGACAGGGTTTCACCATGTTGACCAGGATGGTCTCGATCTCTTGACCTCGTGATCCACCCGCCTCAGCCTCCCAAAGTGCTGGGATTACAGGCTTGAGCCACTGCGCCTGGCTACTTTTGCATCATTTTAGAACTCAGTTAAAATATATTGTCATTGAAATCATATTTTAACTGCAATTACATTAACAAAGTAATCATTTTTGTTCTGGTAGGCATTCTAATATCGCGTTAAGTTTTTCAGTGGTTTCCAACATTTATTAAAATTAACTGCAGCACTTTATTAGTTTTGAGAAGCACAAGGGCTCTGTGTTCCTGAGTTGCAGGACAAGATCTCCTTGTGATTCAGGCTTCACTGCAGACAGTACTATGGCACTGTGAAGTTTACAAACATTAAGAAGAAAAAATCCCACAGTGTAAGATAAACATTTCTATTACATTTAATTACAAGATAAACAACTCTGAATATGAAAGCAGTCATCAGGAAATGGTCATGCCCTTTACCTTCTATATTTGGACTGTATTGTGGCATACTTGAATTTGAGTGAGTGTTTGTGAGAGGGTGGCCGTCAGGTGCTGGGTTTGTTTTTCATAGTGGTTGCTGCTCTGGTTGCATGTCCTGTGCATTTCACTCCATATTTTGTGGTGTGCTGGTCACATTCCATACCCACTTCTGAAGCATGGTTTAGATAGTACTTCATCAGTATCTTTCCTGAAGGATTCTCTGTGTTTTCTGTTTGGAGACAGCAGCGCTGCATCATTCTGGGCATTCCCCTTGGCTTTGTGAGCACAGGAAAACACAGTAATTAACTTCACTTTAGATTGTTATGAGGCAAAATGTAGAGAGTGGAAAATGAGTATAAAATGTAGATAATTTTATTGATGACAACGATTCCTCAGATACAGTAGTTTATGGCCTTTTGAGAATTGTGTGATTGTTCTAGGGATAAATATCATGTTAGAAGCCATGATTATATGGTTAAAATCTTCTTGGTTTATGTTATAGTCTTTATAGGTCTTAAAAGAGGTAATCTCTCTTATTAATCAATTTCTTTTTTGGCCAGAAGTCATTGAGCTTCTAAAATTTTTATTAGGAACTAGAACTTGCTGGGCATGGTGGCTCATGTTTGTAATCCCAGAACTTTGTGAGGCCAAGATGGGTGGATCACTTGAGGCCAGGAGTTCAAGACCAGCTTGGCTAACAGTAAAACCCTGTCTCTACTAAAAATACAAAAAAAAAAAAAAAAAAAAAATTAGACAGGCACAGTGGCAAGTGCCTGTAATCCCAGCTACTCAAGAGGCTGAGGCAGGAGAATCGCTTGAACCCAGGAGGCAGACGTTTCAGTGATCTGAGATCACATCATTGCACTCTAGCCTGGGCAACAAGAGTGAAACTTTGTCTAAAAAAAAAAAAAAAGAAAGAATTATAATTGTTCCAAATATTACAGCTTCTCCTCAGAATTTTACATATAATAGCTTATTACACATTATATTTGGCACAGAAAGCTGATGAGTAGCCTGTCATTAACTTTAGATTACATACATGTTTGAATTCAGCCACCTGATGACCTCTGCAAAGCCAAAATAACTTAAAAATAAGGTATTTTGTGGTTTAAAGGATGTCACTATGAGCCAGGCATGGTTGGTGGTATGTAGCTACTTGAGAGGCTGAGGTAGAAGGATAGTTTGAACCTTGAAGTTCTAGTCTGCAGTGCACCATGATTTCACCTGTGAAGAGCCCCTGCATTCCATTCTGGCAACAAAGTGAGAACCTATCTCTTAAAAAACAAAAACTATCTATTTATAAATAGAGCACATCACTGATTTAATACACAGCAAACATTAATTCATTACATAAAATTTACTTCACAGGCCAGGAATGGTGGCTCACACCTGTAATCACAGCACTTTGGGAGGCCAAGGCAAGCAGATCACCTGAGATCAGGAGTTTGAAACTAGTCTTGCCAAGATCACACCACTGCTCTTCAGCCTGAATGGCAGAGCAAGACTCCATCTAAAAAACAAAATGCGTTTCACACTTTATATTTTCTGTTTAGTGTATATATTTTATTTATGCATTCTATTTATGTATTTGATTTTTCTGTTGGTGTGTGACAAGTTAGTTATAAAATACTTCTTAGAAAAGTACTTGTGATACAATAGAACCCCCTTATTATAGGAGTTACACTCCATGACCCCATCCTCACCAGTGGATGTCTGAAACCAGGAACAGTCCCAGAGCCCTATATCTTGTGTTTTGTTCCTATACAAACATACATGCTTTAATAAAATTTAATTTTTTGGACACAGAACCTGAGGGGACTGGTTCTGGGTGTGGATTAGAATCCAGGAATCTGGCCCAGTTTTTCTGACTCTGTTTTCTTTCCCACCTTTTCCCAACCAGTCCGAGAATCCGATTTGCCATGCTCCTTATGCATTGTGGTGGCCCTGTCTGAACTAGCAGCCCCAGATTTTCTCTGGTGCCAGCTGGGTAACTCAGAGGAAAAAACTGGTCACCAGTTTCTGCCCCAAAGGCCTAGGAAAGGGAGCTACCACTTGCACTTCCTTTGTAGATGCCACCAGCCAGGCACTTTTCCCATTTAGTGGTCACCTCAACTAAGTCATGGAAGCAAAGAGAGAAGTGCCTTGCCCCAGGTGCATAGCTTATAAGTGAGCTGTGGGGAGAGGTGGTGCTGAAATCCACATCTGTCAGAAACTTTTGGACTCAAGTGCACTCCTCCATGTTTGCCACATTGTCCTGTACTCAGTGACAGCCTGGGCTGCTGCTCCTGCCTCTCACTGACATCTCTGCCTCCAGGCTGCCTGCTCTTCATGAAGCACAAGCTGGAATTTCCAAAGCAGCATCCCATGTAGTCCCTCCCCTGCCTGTGTCTTTCAGTGGACCCCCAATGCCCTGAGAAAATGACTCGAGCTCCCTAGTGTACACATCCTTGTAACACTGAGCATGCTGACAAAAATAAAACAACATGCCTCCTTTTCTAGTGAAAAGAAATAGCTGGGCATTGCAGAAAAATTGAAACTATCAATCAGTTAAAAGAAATCAGAGTATCCCCCTTCACAGACAAAGAACAGCATCTAACCCTATATAAAAGAGAAAACAGCCCCCTCAATGCAGTCACACTTGGAGAAACGATGAGAAATAAGCACTGGAATCAAACAGCCCTGCTCAGGATGCTGTGAGGATTAAATGAGGTATGACATAATTTGCTTAGCAACAGTGCTTGGTCCATAGTAAGTGCAAAGTCATATCAGCTATTCTTGTTTTCATCCATAAATAGAAAGCAAGCAATGAGAGAATCCATGATCTTGGAAGAGCATCCTCTCTCTTCCTGCCAGGACAGGGGTTTAGGGTCCTTTTCCAGGGACTTAAGACACATTACCACCCAGAGACAACCTACCACTGTGACATTTTGATACAACTCTTTCCACATGTGTATATTTTACACAATTCTGATCATGCATTGCATACCATTTTTCACCAAATACAATCTATTATAAATGTCTTTCCATAGCTTAAAAGCATTGTGCCAGGACTGTTCATGATGTCCTGTTTTTACTTTAGTGAAATTTCTGGTGATGTATTATTTTCCTAACAAGTAGAGATGAAGTAATGGAAACTGCCTCTAACGCAGAGAGCTCATGCATGCTACTTATTTGCTTACATATCTGGCTACCTTATTAATGGCATCTTGAGGGCAGGTACGGACATGTCATGCCCAGTTCCTACCCTTGTACCATCTCCAAGCAACACACAGCAGACCCACCATGAGTAGATTTTGCAGTTAACAGTGGGAGTGCAACGGTGAGCTGCTTCATCCCTTGTCTAGGAACATAGTACATTTTCGTGAAGAGGGGATGGGGACATCTCAAGGCCCCCTGCCAATGCAGCCAAGGTTGGTCAAAATCTATGGTGGGGCCATTATTAAAGAAAGATCTCTGAGCACATTCTTTAAGCACTAAATAGCAACCAAATTCTCAGGTTCAGGATCGTGAAAAAGGTGGCTTAGGCCAGTATTCTCAACCTGGGGTGATTTTGCTCACCTCCACCTTCCTAAGACACATTTTGATGGTGACAGCTGTGGTGGGAGGAGGGCTGCTGCTGGCATCTAGTAGAAATACAATCCATGGGACAGCTCCCACAGCAAAAAGCTACCTGGTCCCTGTGTCAAGTGCTAAGGTGAATAAACCATGGTTTAGAGCAGGCTAAGTGAAGTTTTAGAGACTGGCTGGCTCAAAGGCTTTCAGATCATGTTCTGCTTCTGAGGGTGGAGTAGGAGGGAGTGGGTGGGGACCCTAGCCACATTTTCAGCCAGTCAGGGCAGGTGCCCTTTATGTCAGCTTTTTGATACTAGAATTCTGTGTTAGCTTTTCTTCAGTTTTGGGTTACCCACAGCAGCACTGTTGGCATAATGAGCTCTGTCAAATGTTAAAATATAAATGTGTATATTACTCATTTAATTGTTTTAATCTTGGCTGTAGAGACATTTCTTTAACTAGGCATGAGTCAACTATTTCACAGGCTAACTTACCAATATGAGTAGTTTACACAAGAAACACAGCACAGCCCTGAAACATGTTTTTATAAACCTTCCAGCCTTGCAAGAGTGCCTGGTTGTTGAATTCCTGAGCACAAACACTGTTTCCATGTGTGGCAAGCCACTCTTATCAAAGTCAAACAATAAAATATGGCAGGGTGCCATATTCTAACTAAGAATCCACAAAAATATCACAAAAATATAGGCCACTTATTGTAAATCTTCCAATCCAATGCCACAGGTGTATCAGTATAGCAGACCTATTCAGAGAGAACTGATTTTTTCAGAACTCTCCAGAGACCTCAACTAAGAATTAGAAGTATCTACCCAATGGTGAGTCTGCCTCCACACTGTATAATTCCACCATTCGTGTTGCCCTTTGCACAGGTGAGTGAGCTGCCATATTAAGTAGTCCCATATGGCCCTCGTTACTCTCCCCTGTTTCTAAGCAGCAGGCCCTTTTCCTCAATCTATTTTGTTTTTTTTTGAGACGGAGTTTCACTCTTGTTACCCAGGCTGGAGTGCAATGGCGCGATCTCGGCTCACCGCAACCTCTGCCTCCCGGGTTCAGGCAATTCTCCTGCCTCAGCCTCCTGAGTAGCTGGGATTACAGGCATGCACCACCATGCCCAGCTAATTTTTTGTATTTTTAGTAGAGACGGGGTTTCACCATGTTGACCAGGATGGTCTCAATCTCTTAACCTCCTGATCCACCCGCCTTGGCCTCCCAAAGTGCTGGGATTACAGGCTTGAGCCACCACGCCCAACCTAATCTATTCTTTTGTATCCCCTGCCTTCTTGTCTTCAGAACTGAAACTCATGAGTCTTATTTTAGCAAGTTAAGGTTAAAGCTTTACAAAGAAGGTAAAAGAGTCATTCCATCATCATTTTCTTTCCTGTATAAACATGATTTTACTTCCCTTTCAGGACCCCTTCTCCCATAACTGCCTCACACCCTAGGCATTGACCAGTAAGACTGATGTCAAATTTCCTCAAGAAATTTTTCAAGCAGCCTCCTTTTGGTTCTATCTCTTTCACTGTATCAAGATTCACTGAAGAACAAAATAAGACAAAATGACTATCCGCTAGGAACAGGGAAACATTTTGCCAATCTAATAAATAAAGATCTACTTAGATTGACAACCATGGCCTGAGTATAAATTCTAGTAACTCATGAACAGAGATTCACCTCATGGCTTCCAAATGGTCAAAAAAGTGGATATGCTTTGAAATAAATCGTCTGGACAAGTTCCCCAGAGATCATTGGACTCATACTCTGACAGACTCAGTCACAAAGTGTCCAGGCCAGAAAATTTTGGTTGCCTGACTGGACAAGATGACAGAGGCTTCCTTTCAGGATCATTTTCCAGCAAAAAATTCACCCATTTGAGGAGTTACTGCATCCATGGTGGTTCCGTGTGTGTGTGTGTGTGTGTGTGTGTGTGTGTGTGTGTGTGTGTAGGCAGGTGGACTTTGAAAACTTATGGTAGTGGGCTGGGCGTGGTGGCTCACCCCTGTAATCCCAGCACTTTGGGAGGCCAAGGTGGGTGGATCACAAGGTCAAGAGATCAAGACCATCCTGGTCAACATGGTGAAACCCCGTCTCTACTAAAAATACAAAAAATTAGCTGGGCATGGTGGCGTTTGCCTGTAATCCCAGCTACTCAGGAGGCTGAGGCAGGAGAATTGCCTGAACCCAGGAGGTGGAGGTTGCTGTGAGCCGAGATCACGTCATTGCACTCCAGCCTGGGTAACAAGAGCGAAACTCCGTCTCAAAAAAAAAAAAAAAAAAGAAAAGAAAAGAAAAGAAAACATATGAAAGCTGTAGAGATTGTGACAGTGACTCTGAGGCTGGAGGCAAGGACAGTAAACATCACAACTACTTCAATGCACATGCTTCAAATTGTCTTCAAACATCTTTGCTAAATCTCATTTACTGAGTATATGTTCAAAGTAAAATAGAATTCTCCAGAAAGACATGCATTTGCATGTTGATCACAGCACTTCTCATCATAGCAAAGACATGGAATCAACAAAGTGCCCATCAATGGTGGATTTGATAAAGAAAATGTGGCACATATGTACCATGGGCATATCCATAAGAAAAAAACAAAATCACATCTTTTGCAGCAATGTGGATGCAGCTGGAAGCCAAAAGCCTAACCAGGAACAGAAAACCAAAAATTAACACAGGAACAGAAAACCAAATACTGTAAGTTCTCACTTAGAAGTAGGAACCAACACTCGGCAGTCATGGATATACAGATGTCAACAGTAGTTCCCATAAAGATTGGGACTAGTAGAGAGGCGAGGAAGAAAAGGAGGCAATGGTTGGAAAGCTAACTGTGGGGGCTATGCTCACTATCTGGGTGATGGGATATTCATATCCCAAACCTCAGCATCATACAATATATCCAGGTAACAAACTTGAACGTGTGTCCCCTGAATCTAAATTCAGTTAAAATTACAGAAAAAAATTGCTAAAAAAATGGTAAAAAGTTATGTATCACTTATGTATGTTTATTTTTCACTAGTAATACGTTTAATAGTTGCTACAGGTATAATTTAAAATGTATGCAGGCTTAGAAATATATTTTTTTCAAAATCCTGGAGCTGAAGATTACACTCATATGATTTAAGGAAAGTATAATACCTGTCACATAACCCAATTTGTAACACTGATCCTCCTTGTCAGGCTCATCAGAAATATCAGATTTGTGTTCCATCCCAAAAAGTCTGCTTTCATTTTTTTGGTTTTACGTAAATATATTAATATACATCCCTGTGACAACCACCTCACCTCTGAATTTCAAACATAAGATAGGGAGGGAGAAGGAGAAGCGACAGGGTCTTACCAGGAGTTTATTTCATGGTTGACATAGGTGCAGTCCCTGCACTATTTCCTATTGAAATCTTCTTTGCTTTGCTCTCACTAGCTATTCCTTAAGAAGGCTTGCATTCTCAACTGTCTCTTTGTTTGGCATCTGGAAGTTTACCCAGCCTAGGGTCATTCAGTATAGCAAGATTTAGGAAGGGAAGGATGTTTGCCTTCCTCTTGTAAAATAGGAAAGGGTAAGGTGACCATACAATGCAATTTTGTCCAAAGTAAACTTGGTTCACACCTGATGCCTTAGCATAATTATTAACAGTGCCCTCATTCACTCTCAAAAGCAATGCAGTTGGATACAAATAATAGGGTAACCCTGGCCAGGCACGGTGGCTCATGTGTATAATTTCAGCACTTTAGGAGGCTGAGATGGGAGGATCACTTGAGTTCAAGAGTTTGAGACCAGCCTGGTCAATACAGTGAGGCTACATCTCTATAAAAAATATCTTAATAACAGGGTAATGCCAGGGAAAGGCAATCATGGAGCAGGGAACACATCAATTTTAGGAAAAATCATATATAAATTAAGAGTGTGATGTCGGAATGCTGGGAAGATGGCCGCCTAAGAACAGCTCAGGACTTCAGCTCCCAGTGAAAGTGCAGAGGGTGAGTGGACCCCGCATTTCCAGATGAACTCTTATTGCCCACAGACCAGGAGATACCCAGGCAGAGGGGTCGCCAGCGTCGCAGTCCCAGCCGGTGCGGCTGTTTTGGCCCCCGTGGGGCTGATTCCGCCCGCGCAGCTGCTGTGACCATGCCCTGTTGCTGCGGTTCTCCGTACAAAAGCCACTGGTCTGGGAGCCCTCTTAGCTGGCGATCAGAGCCCTGAGATGGCAGAGTTGCCCATTCATCTGAAATAGCAAGCCAGGCCAGGAGATTCCTAGGCAAAAAATCCACCAGAAACCTGCACAGCAGTTCGAGCCTACTCAGTGAGTTGCAGCACGGGAGATCCCGGCGCATTTTCAACAAGCGACTGGAACGCGGGGTCGTTCAACTTAAAAGAAAAGACTCTGAGTCAAGGAGCCAGGTGATCAGGCTCAGTTGGACCCAGCCCTCCACCCCAAACAACAACGAAAACAAAAACAGTAATTGGAAACCCTCTGGGTTGAGCCCTTCAAACCAAGCACAGCTGAACCGGGACGGTCGGGCTCCGCGGGGGAGGGGCTTCCGCCATTACTGAGACTCTTCACCGCTATGGAGGCAGGCTGCCATTGCCAAGGCAACCCACCGTTGCCGAGGCAACCTGCCACAACAGAGAGAGTCCACCATAACAGAGGCGGGACCACCATTGCTGAGACAGTTCTTAGGACACCCATATAAACAGGACTGCAAGGAAGAGCTCAGGGCAGCTGGGCAGAGCCCACGGCAGCTCAGCAAAGCCCCTGCGGGCAAACAGTGGCTAGGCATGCTGCTAGCTGGGTGGGCCAGACCTGAAAGAAAAATCAAAAAAAGGCAGTAGTGCAACGGAAACTCATAAAGCTCCAACTCCCTAGGACAGAGCACCTGGGAACAAAAAGTGCTTTATGAGTTCAGCTGCAGCAGACCTAAACATACCTGCCCAGCAGCTCTGAACAAACAACGGAGCTCACAACTCAGGACTAAAGCCCCAATAAAAGATAGACTGTCTTCTCAAGTAGCTCCCTGATCCACATAGATCCAAAGACGCACCTCATAAATGAGAGAACGGACTGACAGTAGGCGAGCATCCTTCTGGGACAAAGATAGCAGAAGAGGAAACTGGGAACAATCCTTACTGTTCTGCAGCTGCTGGAGGTTACCCCCAGGCAAGCAGGGCCTGGAGAGGACCTCAGCAGTCCTACAGCAGAGGGGCCAGACTGTTAGAAGGAAAGCTTAAAAAAAAAAAAAAAAAAGTAACTTCAGCATCCACAAACTAGAAGCTCACTCAGAGACCCAATCTGAAAGACAGTAATTACAAAGACAACAGGTGGATAAACCCACAAAAATGGGAGGAAACCAGCGCAAAAAGGATGAAAGCACCAGAAACCAGAACACCTCTCCTCCTAAAAGGGATCACAACTCCTCACCAGCAAGGGAACCAGACCAGATGGAGAAGGAGGGTGATGAAATGACAGAATCAGACTTCAGAAGGTGGGTAATAAGAAACTACAGTGAGCTAAAAGAACATGTTCTAACCCAACGTAAAGAAAATAGGCACCTTGAAAAAAGATTGGACGAACTGCTAACGAGAATGGACAGCATAGACAGGATTATAAGTGAATTGATGGAGCTGAAAAACACAACACGAGAACTTCGTGAAGCATGCACAAGCTTCAACAGCCGAACTGAACAAGCAGAAGAAAGGATATCAGAGGTCGAAGATCAACTAAATGAAATAAAAAGAGAAGGCAAGAACAGAGAAAAAAGCGCAAAAAGGAATGAACAAAATCTTCCAAGAAATGTGGGACTATGTGAAAAGACCCAATCTACGTCTGATAAGTGTACCTGAATGTGATGAAAAGAATGAATCCAAGCTGGAAAATACTCTTCAGGATATTATCCAGGAAAACTTCCCCAACCTAGCAAGGCAGACCAATATTCAAATACAGGAAATACAGAGAACACCACAAAGATATTCCTCAAGAAGAGCAACCCCAAGGCACATAATCGTTAGATTCACCAGGGTTGAAATGAAAGAGAAAATGCTAAGGACAGCCAGAGAGAAAGGTCGGGTTACTGACAAAGGGAAGCCCATTAGACTCACAGCAGATCTCTCAGCAGAAACCCTACAAGCCAGAAGAGATTGGGGGCCAATATTCAACATCCTTAAAGAAAAGAACTTTCAGGCCGGGCGCGGTGGCTCAAGCCTGTAATCCCAGCACTTTGAGAGGCCGAGGCGGGTGGATCACGAGGTCGAGAGATCGAGACCATCCTGGTCAACATGGTGAAACCCCGTCTCGACTAAAAATACAAAAAACTAGCTGGGCATGGTGGCGCGTGCCTATAATCCCAGCTACTAAGGAGGCTGAGGCAGGAGAATTGCCTGAACCCAGGAGGCAGAGGTTGTGGTGAGCCGAGATCGCGCCATTGCACTCCAGCCTGGGTAACAAGAGCGAAACTCCGTCTCAAAAAAAAAAAAAAAAAAAGAAAGAAAAGAAAAGAACTTTCAACCCAGAATCTCCTATCCAGACAAAGTAAGCTTCAGAAGTGATGGAAAAATAAAATCCTTTGTGGACAAGCAAGCACTCAGAGATTTCATCACCACCAGACCTGCTCTACAAGAACTCCTGAAAGAGGCTCTACACATATAAAGGAACAACCAGTACCAGCCACTCCAAAAACACACCAAATGGTAAAAGAGCATCAACACAATCAAGAATCTCCATCAACTAACCAAAAAAACAGCCAGGTAGCATCAAAATGACAGTATCAAATTCACACATAACAATATTATCCCTAAATGTCAATGGACTAAATGCCCCAATCAAAAGACACAGACTGGCAAATTGGATAAAAAGATAAAACCCATCAGTGTGCTGTATCCAGGAAACCCATCTTACATGCAAGGATACACAAAGGCTCAAAATAAACGAATGGAGGAAGATCTACCAAGCAAATGGAGAGCAAAAAAAAAGCAGGAGTTGCAATTCTCATCTCTGATAAAATAGACTTTAAAGCAACAAAGATCAAAAGAGACAAAGAAGGACATTACATAATGGTAAAAGGATCACTGCAACAAGAAGAGCTAACGATCCTAAATATATATGCACCCAACACAGGAGCACCCAGATACATAAGGCAAGTTCTTAATGACTTACAAAGAGACTTAGACTCCCACAAAATAATAGTGGGAGAATTTAACACCCCATTGTCAATATTAGACAGATCAACCAGACAGAAAATCAACAAGGATATCCAGGACCTGAACTCAGACCTGGAACAAGCAAACCTAATAGACATTTACAGAACTCTCCACCCCAAATCCACAGAATATACATTCTTCTCAGCACCACATCACACCTACTCTAAAATTGACCACATAATTGGCAATAACTCACTCCTCAACAAATGCAAAAGAACAGAAATCATAACAAACAGTCTCTCAGACTGGATAAACAATGAAATGAAGGCAGAAATAAAGATGTTCTATGAAACCAATGAGAACGAAGACACAACATACCAGAATCTCTGGGACACATTTAAAGCAGTCTCTAGAGGAAAATATATAGCAATGAGTGCCCACATGAGAAGAAAGGAGAGATCTAAAATTGACACGCTATCATCAAAATTGAAAGAGCTAGAGGAGCAAGATCAAAAAAAATCAAAACCTAGCAGAAGACAGGAAATAACTAAGATCAGAGCAGAACTGAAGGAAATAGAGACACAAAAAACTCTTCAAAAAATCAATAAATCCAGGAGCTGGTTTTTTGAAAAGATCAACAAAATAGACAGACCACTAGCCAGATTAATAAGAAAGAAAAGAGAGAATAACCAAATTGATGCAATAAAAAACGATAAAGGGGATATCACCACAGATTCCACAGAAATCCAAACCATCATCAGAGATTAGTACAAACAACTCTATGCACATAAACTAGTAAACCTGGAAGAAATGGATAAATTCCTGGACACCTGCATCCTCCCAAGCCTAAACCTAGAAGAAGCCGAAACCCTGAATAGACCAATAACATGGTCTGAAGTCGAGGCAGCAATAAAGAGCCTACCACCCAAAAAAAGCCCAGGTCCAGATGGGTTCACAGCTGAATTCTACCAGACATACAAAGAGGAGCTGATACCATTCCTTCTGAAACTATTCCAGACAATCCAAAAAGAGCGAATCCTTCCCAAATCATTTTACGAGACAAACATCATCCTGATAACAAAATCCGGCAGAGACTCAACAAGAAAAGAAAATTTCAGGCCAATATCCATGATGAACATAGATGCAAAAATCTTCAATAAAATACTGGCAAGCAAATTGCAACAGCATATCAAAAAGCTCATCCACCATGATCAAGTAGGATTCAACCCGGGGATGCAAGGCTGGTTCAACATACGCAAGTCCATAAACGTAATTCACCACATAAACAGAACCAAAGACAAAAACCACACGATTATCTCAATTGATGCAGAGAAGGCTTCTGACAAAATTCAACAACGCTTTATGCTAAAAACTCTCAATAAACTAGGTATTGATGGAACGTATCTCAAAACAATAAAAGCTATTTATGACAAACCAACAGCCAATGTCATACTGAATGGGCAACAACTGGAAGCATTCCCTCTGAAATCTGGCACTAGACAAGGATGCCCTCTCTCACCACTCCTATTCAATATAGTACTGGAAGTTCTAGCCAGAGCAATCAGGCAAGAAAAAGAAATAAAGGGTATCCAAATTGGAAAGGAGGAAATCAAATTGTCTCTATTTGCAAATGACATGATTGTATATCTGGAAGACCCCATCATCTCAGCCCAAAGTCTCCTGAAACTAATAAACAACTTCAGCAAAGTCTCAGGATACAAAATCAATGTGCAAAAATCACAAGCATTCCGATACACCAGTAACAGACTTAAAGAGAGCCAAATCAAGAATGAACTGCCATTCACAATTGCTACAAAGAGAATAAAATACCTAGGAATACAACTAACAAGGAACGTAAAGGACCTCTTCAAGGAGAACTACAAGCCATTGCTCAACGAAATAAGAGAGGATACAAACAGATGGAGAAACATTCCATGGTCATGGTTAGGAAGAATCAACATCATGAATATGGCCATACTGCCCAAAGTAATTTACAGATTCATCGCTATTCCCATCAAGCTACCAATGACCTTCTTCACAGAACTGGAAAAAAACACCTTAAACTTCATATGGAACCAAAAGAGAGCCCGCATAGCCAAGTCAATTCTAAGTAAAAAGAACAAAGCAGGAGGCATCACACTACCGGACTTCAAACTATACTACAAGGCTACAGTAATCAAAACAGCATGGTACTGGTACCAAAACAGAGATATAGACCAATGGAACAGAACAGAGGCCTCACAGGAAATACACCATACCCAAAACCATCTGATCTTCGACAAACCTGACAAAAACAAGCAATGGGGAAAGGACTCCTTGTTTAACAAATGGTGTTGGGAAAACTAGCTAGCCATGTGCAGAAAGCAGAAACAGGACCCCTTCCTGACACCTTACACCAAAAATAACTCCAGATGGATTAAAGACTTAAACATCAGACCTAACACCATAAAAACTCTAGAAGAAAATCTAGGCAAAACCATTCAGGACATAGGTGTAGGCAAGGACTTCATGACCAAAACGCCAAAAGCAAGGGCAACAAAAGCCAAAATAGACAAATGGGACCTAATCTAACTCCACAGCTTCTGCACGGCAAAAGAAACAGTCAGTAGAGTGAATCGGCAACCAACAGAATGGGAAAAAATTTTTGCAGTCTACCCATCTGACAAGGGGCTGATATCCAGAATTTACAAAGAACTAAAGCAGATCTACAAGAAAAAAACAAACAAGCCCATTCAAAAATGGGCGAAGGATATGAACAGATACTTTACAAAAGAAGACATAAAGGAGGCCAACAAACATATGAAAAAATGCTCATCATCACTGCTCATCAGATAAATGCAAATCAAAACCACATTGAGATACCATCTCACACCAGTTAGAATGGCGATCATTAAAAAATCTGGAAACAGCAGATGCTGGAGAGGATGTGGAGAAACAGGAACACTTTTACACTGTTGGTGGGAATGTAAATTAATTCAACCATTGTGGAAGACAGTGTGGCGATTCCTCAAGGACCTAAAAATAGAAATCCCATTTGACCCAGCAATCCCATTGCTGGGTATATATCCAAAGGATTATAAATCATTCTAGTATAAGGACACATGCACACGAATGTTCATTGCAGCACTGTTTACAATAGCAAAGACCTGGAACCAACCCAAATGCCCAACGATGATAGACTGGATAGGGAAAATGTGGTACATATACACCATGAAATATTACGCAGCCATCAAAAACGATGAGTTCACGTCCTTTGTAGGGACATGGATGAACCTGGAAACCATCATTCTCAGCAAACTGACACAAGAGCAGAAAATCAAACACCGTATATTCTCACTCATAGGCGGGTGTTGAACAATGCGAACACATGGACACAGGGAGGGGAACACTACACACTGGGGTCCATTGAGGGGAAATGGGGGAGGGACGGGGTGGTGGGGAGGTGGGAAGAGATAGCATGGGGAGAAATGACAGATACTGGTGAGGGGACGGAAGACAGCAAACCACACTGCCATGTGTGTACCTATGCAACAATCTTGCATGTTCTTCACATGTACCCCAAAACCTAAAATGCAATAAAAAAAAGAGTGTGATGTCTTCATGTACCCCAGTGTTTGTATGAACACCAAGTTGTTGTCTTGGAACATTATTTTATCTGACCAGAACTTTGCTCTGAAATTTTTCTACACAGGGCCTACAATTATAGACAAGGTACAAGTATAACTCAAACCAATGCCAAAGCCAATTATTTATTTAGAATCACTAAAAAGTCACCTGAAAAAACATAGTTCTCATCCCTGAGATGAAATAAGACCTCAAGTCTTTTGCTAAAACCCAAGGATGACAGGTCTTTCAAGATCCAGATAACACTCCTACATAGGCATTCTTTATACGTTTGTTTCTCAGTGATTTCAAGGCAGAGTTAACTACCAAAACCCACAAGGATCCACCTTTCTTTTCTTTCTTTCTTTCTTTTTTTTTTTTTTTTTTTTTTCGAGATGGAGTTTCGCTCTTGTTACCCAGGCTGGAGTGCAATGGCATGTTCTCGACTCATCGCAACCTCCGCCTCCCGGGTTCAAGCAATTCTCCTGTCTCTGCCTCCCCAGTAGCTGGGACTACAGGCATGCGCCACCATGCCCAGCTAATTTTTGTATTTTTAGTAGAGACAGGGTTTCACCTTGTTGACCAGGATAGTCTCAATCTCTTGACCTCGTGATCCACCCGCCTCGGCCTCCCAAAGTGCTGGGATTATAGGCATGAGCCACGGCGCCCAGCCCAGATCCACCTTTCTAAAGATCAAGGCTAGTAACCAGCACACCTTGGAGGGCAAGGCCCTTCCCCCTATGTGGAGAGGACATTCAGCATCCCCAAGTGCTGGCACCAAAACAGAGACCAGCAGAAAAGAAAGGCTGAGAAGTCCACACCAAAGCTGGCATCTCTTGGTCTGGAGTTTCTTCATTTTTGCCACAAAGCAAAATGGTCCCCCGGATGAGATAATGACAATAAAAAGCAACTTCAGACAATGATCACTTTTTATTATCCCCTAAGTCAGCACAACTTGTGCACACATTGCCACAGGCCACACACTCAGGCTTAGCCCAGAGTATCTATTCTGCTCATGACCACAGAGTGACCAACAGATCAGATCACATATGCCCTCTCCCCAACCTCCTCACCACATATGCTATATATAGAGGGGCATAGTGTTGAGGAAAAACAATACATTATTAAGCTGGAATCCCAGGAAACTAGAAATGCATTCTGGCCATGCCAGTTGCTGACTGTGTGCCTCTGGAAGATCGAATTTCACTGACTACCAGTTTTCATCATCGGTAACATGGACACAGTCATGCATGGGCTTCCACACAGTGGTGTGTAGGCAAGTATGCTGCAGCCTGAGCACGGAGACAGAACTCCAAAGTTTTCTTAATCATACATATAACTTCCTTCTGGCTTCATGGAAGAAAAGCATGCCCTCCTGCCTTAAATGAGTGGACAGTCCCCAGTCAGTAACCTCTGTGTTAGCTGGAATATGGCTCTGTGTTTTGGAACAGCTCTAACTCAAATAAGATAAACTTAAGAACACTACACAATAGAGTAACTTACAAAAGCCACCCTAAGGACTTTCACTACATGTGCAGATTTAATGACCCTGTAAGAAGTTCCTGGGATACCCCCAATCTACCAGCTTGGCTTTGGTTATGAGCTTTGGTAGTGGCAAAGCTGTGTGGGAAATGCTCTGCTAGGTCAATGTCACATCATAAGAAATATGATACTCCAGAACAGGTTTTTAAAAATCCCAGGCCCTGCCTTCAAACTTCTGATTCTACAAACATAAAGTAGGCACTAGTGATGAGTATTTTTTGCATATTTCTGATATTTTTGCATTTTCTCATATTTCTTAATTGCAGATATACTGCTCTACGGAATGGCAATTTAAAATAGTCACCCAGAAACAGGGTCTTCAGATGGAACTGAAATTGGCTAATGTAAGACAGCAGCACAGAAGGGAAAAAGTCAAGCCACAAACTAGTTCCCACTAAAAGGTCTAAGGTCAGTTAATGTAGTCAACCAGGGATGAGATAGTGAAATATTGGGGATGGCTGATCACTTAGAGCTTCCTCTAATAGCAACTGCACATATCACTCTGACTTAGTGCTGAATAATTTTTAAAACTTCATGTAAGGCTAGGCACGGTGGCTCACACCTGTAATCCCAGCACTTTGGGAGGCCGAGGCTGGTGGATCACTAGGTCAAGAGATCAAGACCATTCTGGTCAACATGGTGAAATCCCGTCTCTACTAAAAATACAAAAAATTAGCTGGGCATGGTGGTGCGTGCCTGTAATCCCAGCTACTCAGGAGGCTGAGGCAGGAGAATTGCCTGAACCCAGGAGGCAGAGGTTGCAGTGAGCCAAGATTGCACCATTGCACTCCAGCCTGGGTAACAAGAGCGAAACTCTATCTCAAAAAAAAAAAAAAAAAAAATATGTAGTCATGTCTGGCACTTAGTGGAGGCTTGATTTATTCATTCAGATCCTTATAGTCTCAATAAGTGATTTTTGAGCATATATCTTGTACTCCTGGCTTTCCTGCCCAATTTTGGCTTCTTATCCCTGGTATGAAACACACAGAGAATGCCTGTAGCTTTGACTCAAACCCATAGGCCTCTTTTCTTTTCTATTCTAAGCTTTATGAACAGCCTTCCTGTCCATCTGAGTTTCATGGGCAGGATCCCAAACAGGGCGCTATGGAAGAGACTTGAAGTGCCTCCAAACAAGGAATGTTAACTACACTATAAACCACACAGGAGCAGCCATGAGAAGCAGAAATCTATGAAGTTTTAGGAGGTCGATTCTTCACACCCATTTGAAGACTTCATTGTAATATTATAGGACCTTCTTCCATCTGCTCTTAGCATTGCAGTGTGAAAGCTAACAGAACCCCACGGTGTAGTCCATAACTATAATCAAAGCTGTATCTGAGCTCCAAGAAAATGGCCATGGTAACTGATTTTACATTAAAAAGTAGTAATAAGTGAAAACTGTCTACTGATAATTCTTAGCAGACTCTGATTTTGTGCATGCATTGACACAATTATACTAGTGATTTTCAAAGAAAAAAATGTATTTTACATGAAAATACTATTATGCCTTTTAAACATTGATTTAAAATAGTGATTCCACTTGGGATCAAATAAATATTTCAAAATGTCTTTAACTCAACATAGCTTATTTATTGAGCTACTAAAACTTGATTCCATGTGATTTCTTCCGTATTTACATCAGGAAATCTACTGCATTTTGAAATCAGAAAAGAACAGCCTGTCATCAACATTTGGAACACAACTAGCATACAGAGAGCAGTGTGAGGACAGGAATATAGGCAAGATCAAGGTTGGGGACTATGAAAGGAAGACTTTGAATGACCAAGAAATGGGACCCAGAATTCCTGACAAAAAATACATAAAATCTAGCTATGGACTCAGAACATAAAGTCATAAAGCAAACCATTTTGCAACAAATCATATCTACAGTGCTTATTATTCATGTTATATACAAGAGAGGTGTTATTCACAGGCATGAATAGTAACAGCATACAGCATCAGGTAGTGTTTACGTATGATGACTGACTTCACCTTAACCCCTGGTATAAAGGTGAGGAAACCGAAGCTTGGAAAGTCAAGTATTGATGTGGTAACAGTTGAGTTTGAATCTTAACCAAGTCTGCCTGACTTCACAGCCTATGCCTAGTCCACTAGACAATACTATCTACCCAGAGGCAAGCATATTTTAATCATGTATCAAAGAAAAACACTGTGTTAATGATCAAAATATTTACTAAGTCACTCTCCTAACATTAGTTTTCAACCTTCGGTTGCTGTTATCACTTGATTATAAGAGAATCTAATATGAAATAATGTACGCTTGAGTTACATATATATTTTTTAATTCCAAATTTGTTTTATCATTATTGTGCTGGGAAACAACTCCCTACTGTTCAGGTTCTCAGCTACCTAAACAAGTTTCAAAATCATGGTTGTAGTGTCTTCAGACAGCACCTGGTAGGTGTACTTTTTCGTAAAATTGTGGGAATGGAGAGAGGAATTGGTCGTATGTGAAACACAAATGAAAAGGACCCAAAGTTAGACTGGCATACTTCATTAGTCTCTAATAATAATTAATAGTATATCAAAAGTTCAAATGGCAGTTGGTTGCTCATCCCTCAAAAGATATTTTTCTACAAGATGCTTTAATAATTCACTCAATCCATCAAGTAGTCAGCTCTTCTATAGGAATTCTCATAATGAGATGAGTCAGAAAGACAATTAGATTGTGTTATTTTATGGCTTGATTGCTAAAGTACTTGAAGACTTATGTGTAGAACCACCCTTAAAAGCATGTATTTTTCTCTTGCTCTATTTTAAAGTCAATTATAGTTAATTCAGTTTCAGTAAGCATAATGCCAAAGCAAATTATGTTAAATTCTGAAGGTAAGTGTAGCTGATTAGAAATTTTATTTGGCCATAACTAAGAACAGCTCAGGACTTCAGCTCCAGGTGAAAGTGCAGAGGGTGAGTGGACGCCACATTTCCAGATGAATTTTTACTGCCCACAGGCCAGGAGATTCACAGGCAGAGGGGTCAGCAGCACCACTGTTTTGGCCGCTGTGGCTGTTTTGCCCCCGCCAGGCTGATTTGGCCCACGTGGCTGCTTTGACCACACCCTGTTGCAGCGGTTCTCTGTACAACAGCCACTGGTCTGGGAGCCCTCTTAGCTGGCAATTGGAGCCCTGAGATGGCAGAGTTGCCCATTCATCTGAACTAGCGAGCCAGGCCAGGAGATTCCTAGGCAATAAAACAACCAGGAACCTCGACGCCACTGTTTGAGCCAGCACAGTGAGTCACGGAACGGGATATCCTGGTGCCTTTTCAACAGATGACTGGAATGCTGGGTCATTCAACTTAAAAAATAAAAAAAAGACTCTGAGTCAGGGAGCCAGGTGATCAGACTTGGTTGGTCCCAACCCCGAACAACAACAACGACAACATAAACAGTAATTGAAAATGCTCTGTCTTGAGTGTTTCACAGCAAACACAGCTGACCCCTGGATGGTCTGGCTCTGTGGGGGAGGGGCATCCACCATTACTGAGACTCTCCAACACTACGGAGACAGCCCACCATTGCTGAAGCAACTTGCCATTGCCGAGGCAACCTGCCACAACAGAGACAGTCTGCCATAACAGAGGTGGGGCCACCATTGCCGAGGCAGTTCTAACTACACCCATATAAACAGGACCACAGGGAAGATCACACGGCAGCTGGGCGGAGCCCACAGCAGCTCAGCAAAGCCTCTGCAGGCAGACAGTGACTAGGCGGGCTGTTAGCTGGGTGGGGCAAACCTGAAAGAAAAAACAAAAAGGGCAGCTGCACAACGGAAACTCATAAAGCCCTAACTCCCCAGGAACAGAGCACCTGGGAGCAAAAAGCGGTTGATGAGTTCAGCTGCAGCAGACATAAACGTTACCTACCCAGCAGCTCTGAATGAAAAACGGAGCCCACAGATCAGGACTTGAGTCCCAATAAAACACAGACTGTCTCCTCAAGCAGCTCCCTGTTAGATCCCTGACCCCAACAGATGCAAAGAGTCACCTCATAAAGGAGAGAATGGACTGACAGATGGTGAGCATTCTTCTGGGTCAAAGATAGCAGAAGAGGAAACTGGTAGCCACCCTTCCTGTTCTGCAGCTGCTGCAGGTGATCCCCAGGCAGCAGGGCCTGGAGTGGACCTCAGCAGTCCTACAGCAGAGGGACCAGACTGTTAGAAGGGAAGCTTAAAAAAAAAAAAAAAAAAAAAAAAAAAAAAAAAAAGAAGTAACTTCAGCATCCACAAACTGGAAGCTCACTCAGAGACCCAATCTGAAAGACAGTAACTACAAAGACAACAGGTGGATAAAGATGGGAAGAAACAAGTGCTAAAAGGATGAAAACTCCCGAAACCAGAACACCTCTCCTCCTAAAAGGCATCACAACTCCTCACAGCAAGGGAAACAGACCGGATGGAGAAGGAGTGTGATGAAATGACAGAATCAGACTTCAGAAGGTGGGTAGTAAGAAATTACAATGAGCTAAAAGAACACGTTCTAACCCAATGCAAAGAAACTAGGAACCTTGAAAAAAGATTGGACGAAATGCTAACGAGAGTGGACAACATAGAGAGGAATATAAGTGAATGGATGGAGCTGAAAAACACAACACGAGAACTTGCGAAGCATGCACAAGTTTCAACAGCTGAATTGACCAAGCAGAAGAAAGGATATCAGAGGTCGAAGATCAACTCAATGAAATAAAAGGAGAAGGCAAGAGCACAGAAAAAAGGGGCAAAAAGGAATGAACAAAATCTTCAAGAAATGTGGGACTATGTGAAAAGACCTAATCTACGTTTGATAGGTGTACCTGAATGTGACGACGAGAATGAATCTAAGCTGGAAAATACTCTTCAGGATATCATCCAGGAAAACTTCCCCAACCTAGCAAGGCAGGCCAATATTCAAGTCCAGGAAATACAGAGAACACCACAAAGATATTCCCCAAGAAGAGCAACCCCAAGGCACATAATCGTCAGATTCACCAGGGTTGAAATGAAAGAGAAAATGCTAAGAGCAGTCAGAGAGAAAGGTCAGGTTACCCACAAAGGGAAGCCCATCAGACTCACAGCAGATCTCTCAGCAGAAACCCTACAAGCCAAAAGTGATTGGGGGCCAGTATTCAACATCCTTAAAGAAAAGAACTTTCAACCCAGAATTTCCTATCCAGCCAAACTAAGTTTCATAACTGAAGGAAAAATAAAATCCTTTGTGAACAATCAAGTACTCAGAGATTTCATCACCACCAAACCTGCTCTCCAAGAACTCCTGAAAGAGGCTCTACACATATAAAAAAGTAACCAGTACCAGCCACTCCAAAAACACACCAAATGGTAAAGAGCATCAACACAATCAAGAATCTCCATCAACTAACCAAAAAAAACAGCCAGGTAGCATCAAAATGACAGTATCAAATTCACACATAACAATACTATCCCTAAATGTAAATGGATTAAATGCCCCAATAAAAAGACATAGACTGGCAAATTGGATAAAAAGCCAAAATCCATCAGTGTGCTGTATGCAGGAAATCCATCTTACATGCAAAGATACACAAAGGCTCAAAACAAAGGGATGCAGGAAGATCTACCAAGCAAATGGAGAACAAAAAAAGCAGGAGTTGCAACGATCATCTCTGATAAAAATAGACTTTAAAGCAACAAAAATCAAAAGAGACAAAGAAGGACATTACATAATGGTGAAAGGATCACTGCAACAAGAAGAGCTAACGATCCTAAATATAAACACACCCAATACAGGAGCACACAGATATATAAGGCAAGTTCTTAATGACTTGCAAAGAGACTTAGACTCCCATGCAAAAATAGTGGGAGACTTTAACACCCCATTGTCAATATTAGACAGATCAAACAGACAAAAAATTAACAAGGATATCCAGGACCTGAACTCCGACCTGGAACAAGCAAACCTAATAGACATTTACAGAACTCTCCACCCCAAATCCACAGAATATACATTCTTCTCAGCACCACATCACACCTACTCTAAAATTGACCACATGATTGGCAATAAATCACTCCTCAGCAAATGCAAAAGAATGGAAATCCTAACAGTCTCTCAGACCACAGTGCAATTGAGGTAGAACTCAGAATGCAGAAACTAACTCAGAACTGCAGAGCTTCATGGAAACTGAACAACTTGCTCTTGAATGTTGACTGGATAAACAATGAAATGAAGGCAGAAATAAAAATGTTCTTCAAAACCAACTAGAACAAAGAAATAACATACCAGAATCTCTGGGACACATTTAAAGCAGTCTCTAGAGGAAAATATATAGCAATGAGTGCCCACATGAGAAGAAAAGGGAGATCTAAAATTGACACCCTATCATCAAAATTGAAAGAGCTAGAGGAGCAAGATCAAAAAAATTCAAAACCCAGCAGAAGACAGGAAATAACTAAGATCAGAACAGAACTGAAGGAAATAGAGACACAAAAAACTCTTCAAAAAATCAATAAATCCAGGAGCTGGTTTTTCAAAAAGATCAACAATATAGACACACCACTAGCCAGATTAATAAAAAAGAAGAGAGAATAACCAAATTGATGCATTAAAAAAAGATAAAGGGGATATCACCACAGATTCCACAGAAATCCAAACCATCATCAGAGATTATTACAAACAACTCTATGCACATATACTAGTAATCCTGGAAGAAACAGATAAATTCCTGGACACCTGTATCCTCCCAGGCCTAAACCAGGAAGAAGTTGAAACCCTGAATAGACGAATAGCAAGGTCTGAAATTGAGGCAGCATTTAAGAGCCTACCACCCAAAAAAAGCCCAGGTCCAGATGGGTTCACAGCCGAATTCTACCAGACATACAAAGAGGAGCTGCTACCATTACTTCTGAAACTATTCCAGATAATCTAAAAAGAGGACATCCTTCCCAAATCATTTTATGAGACCAACATCATCCTGATACCAAAACCCGGCAGAGACTCAACAAGAAAAGAAAACTTCAGGCCAATATCCATGATGAACATAGATGCAAAAATCTTCAATGAAATACTGGCAAGCCGATTGCAGCAGCACATCAAAAAGCTTATCCACCATGATCAAGTAGGATTCATCCCAGGGATACAAGGCTGGTTCAACATATGCAAGTCCATAAACGTAATTCACCACATAAACAGAATCAAAGACAAAAACCACACGATTATCTCAATTGATGCAGACAAAGCCTTTGACAACATTCAACAGCCCTTTATGCTAAAAACCCTCAATAAACTAGGTATTGATGGAACGTATCTCAAAATAACAAAAGCTATTTATGACAAACCAACAGCCAAAATACTCAATGGGCAAAAACTGGAAGCATGCTCTTTGAAATCTGGCACTAGACAAGGATGTCCTCTCTCACCACTCCTATTCAATATAGTATTGGAAGTTCTAGCCACAACAATCAGGCGAGAAAAAGAAATAAAGGGTATTCAAACAGAAAAGGAGTAAATCGAATTGTCTCTATTTGCAGATGACATGATTGCATATCTAGAAGACCCCATCGTCTCAAACCAAAATCTCCTGAAATTGATAAACAACTTCAGCAAATCTCAGGATACAAAATCGACGTGCAAAAATCACAAGCATTCCTATACACCAGTAACAGACTTAAAGAGAGCCAAATGAAGAACGAACTGCCATTCACAATTGCTACAAAGAGAATAAAATACCTAGGAATACAACTAACAAGGAACGTAAAGGACTTCTTCAAGGAGAACTACAAGCCACTGCTCAACGAAATAAGAGAAGACACAAACAGATGGAGAAACATCCCATGTTCATTGTTAGGAAGAATCGACATCATGAAAATGGCCATACTGCCCAAAGTAATTTACAGATTCAACACTATTCCCATCAAGCTACCAATGACTTTCTTCACAGAACTGGAAAAAAGCACCTTAAAGTTCATGTGGAACCAAAAGAGAGCCTGCATAGCCAAGTCAATTCTAAGCAAAAGGAACAAAGCAAGAGGCATCACACTACCGGACTTCAAACTATACTACATGGCTACAGTAATCAAAACAGCATGGTACTGGTACCAAAACAGAGATATAGACCAATGAAACAGAACAGAGGCCTCAGAGGAAACACAACATATCTACAACCATCCGGTCTTTGACAAACCTGACAAAAACAAGCAATGGGGAAAGGATTTCCTGCTTAATAAATGGTGCTGGGGAAACTGGCTAGCCATGTGCAGAAAGCAGAAACTGGACCCCTTCCTGACACCTTACACCAAAATTAACTCCAAATGGATTAGAGAATTAAACATCAGACCTAACACCATAAAAACCCTAGAAGAAAATCTAGGCAAAACCATTCGGGACACAGGTGTAGGCAAGGACTTCATGACCCAAATGCCAAAAGCACTGGCAACAAAAGCCAAAATAGACAAATGGGACCTAATCAAACTTCACAGCTTCTGCACGGCAAAAGAAACAGTCATTAGAGTGAATTAGCAACCAACAGAATGGGAAAAAAATTTTGCAGCCTACCCATCTGACAAGGGGCTGATATCCAGAATTTACAAAGAACTAAAACAGATCTACAAGAAAAAAACAAACAAGCCCATTCAAAGGTGGGCGAAGGATATGCACAGACACTTTATAAAAGAAGACATACAGAAGGTCAACAAACTTTTGAAAAAATGCTCATCATCACTGGTCATTAGAGAAATGCAAATCAAAACTGCATTGAGATACCATCTCACTCCAGTTAGAATGGCGATCATTAAAAAATCTGGAGACAACAGATGCTGGAGAGGGTGTGAAGGAATCAGAACACTTTTACACTGTTGGTAGGAGTGTAAATTAGTTCAACCATTGTGGAAGACAGTGTGGCGATTCCTCAATGACCTAAAAATAGAAATCCCATTTGACCCAGCAATCCTATTACTGGGTATATATCCAAAGGATTATAAATCATTCTACTATAAGGACACATGCACATGAATGTTCATTGCAGCACTGTTTACAATAGCAAAGACCTGGAACCAACCCAAATGCCCATCGATCATAGACTGAAAAGGGAAAATGTGGTACATATACACCACGGAATATTAAGCAGCCGTCAAACATGATGAGTTCATGTCCTTTGTAGGGACATGGATGAACCTGGAAACCATCATTCTCAGCAATCTAACACAAGAGCAGAAAATCAAACACCACATGTTTTCACTCATAGGCGGGTGTTGAACAATGCGAACACATGGACACAGGGAGGGGAGCACTACGCACTGGGATCCCTTGGAGGGAAATGAGGGAGGGTTGGGGGTGGGGATGTGAGAAGAGATAGCATGGAGAGAAATGACAGATATAGGTGAGGGGAAGGAAGGCAGCAAATCACACTGCCATGTGTGTACCTATGCAACAATCTTGCATGTCCTTCACATGTACCCCAAAACCTAAAATGCAATAAAAAAAAGGGTCTGCAGACCAATTAATGGGATTTGAGGGAAGTCCTGGGAAATGATAGGAGACGTCTTGACCAAGTAATAGGGTCCATTTGGGCATTAAAGGGCTTAGCTAAACTCCATATCATTAAGGAGGGTAAAAATTCCACAACTCAGATCTTTCATTTTGCCAATGAATGAATTGGAACTATAAAAAAAAAGTTTTACTTATTTCACTTCTATTTAAAAGTGTCTCATTTTCATTGCAAAATCAACCTACATTTGAAATATGAAACATACATGCAATAAAACATTTCTTTTAAGTTATTACTGTATTAAAGAATAACATTTATTGCTTCTACTTAAAAAAAAAGAAAATTTATTCTTTATGCTAAAACTAATTTGCATGTGAAAACCACACTAAAAGCAGAAATAGCCATAAAAGCCAAGCCAAAAAATGGAGAGCAATCACAGAGTTACTCATTTCTTGCAAAGCACTAGACCTTCTTCGCCTTGAGAAGGTCAGCCTTCTCCTGTGGTTCTGTGGGATGCACCTCACTGATAAACATAGAAATTATTGCTCCAATGACTGACTGACAGGGATCATCAGTCTCTCCTCTGAAGCTTGATAAGCGTCACATGCAATGCTGGGACTGTGTTCTACTCAATTGATTTTCAAGAGAGATATTTTACTTTTTCTTAATATTCAGTGCCATTCATATATATATATATATATATATATATATATATATATATATATATATATATAAATTCCCTCAGTAATGAGAAGAGATGATGACAATTAAATGGTTATCTTCTAGCTCCTGCTTACCAGAGGTTTCTAAGGTCTTTTAAACTATATACCTCATACAGTAATTTTTAAAGGAAAAGTAAACTTGCGATATCTCCTGTCACTCCTCTACATGTTTTGCAAGTATTTAACATTTTTTTCTTTCTTACCCTGACTTTAGCTGAAATTAGACTTGCAATTTTAATATAACAACTTTAGGTGGCAAGGCTGTGTCAGTCATATAATTCAAATTACATGGTGAGTGCCCTACCACAGATGCAGATGACTCTAGTCTGATCTACCTCAGAAATATACAGGTTTTTCTACTTGTTAAAATGTAAAATTTGAGAAACTAACACAAAAGCATTTATTTATTTTTTTTTTTGTCTTTCTTTTTTTTTATTGCATTTTAGGTTTTGGGGTACATGTGATGAACATGCAAGATTGTTGCATAGGTACACACATGGCAGTGTGCTTTGCTGCCTTCTGTCCCCTCACCTGTATCTGTCATTTCTCCCCATGCTATCTCTTCCCACCTCCCCACCCCCCGCCCCTCCCCCATTTCCCCCCAACAGACCCCAGTGTGTAGTGCTCCCCTCCCTGTGTCCATGTGTTCTCATTGTTCAACACCCGCCCATGAGCGAGAATATACGGTGTTTGATTTTCTGCTCTTGTGTCAGTTTGCTGAGAATGATGGTTTCCAGGTTCATCCATGTCCCTATAAAGGACGTGAACTCATCGTTTTTGATGGCTGCATAATATTCCATGGTGTATATGTACCACATTTTCCCTATCCAGTCTATCATCGTTGGGCATTTGGGTTGGTTCCAGGTCTTTGCTATTGTAAACAGTGCTGCAATGAACATTCGTGTGCACGTGTCCTTGTAGTAGAATGATTTAGAATCCTTTGGATATATACCCAGTAATGGGATTGCTGGGTCAAATGGGATTTCTATTTTTAAGTCCTTGAGGAATCGCCACACTGTCTTCCACAATGGTTGAATTAATTTACATTCCCACCAACAGTGTAAAAGTGTTCCTATTTCTCCACATCCTCTCCAGAATCTGTTGTTTCCCGATTTTTTAATGATCGCCATTCTAACTGGTGTGAGATGGTATCTCAATGTGGTTTTGATTTGCATTTCTCTGATGACCAGTGATGATGAGCATTTTTTCATATGTTTGTTGGCCTCCTGTATGTCTTCTTTTGTAAAGTATCTGTTCATATCCTTTGCCCATTTTTGAATGGGCTTGTTTGTTTTTTTCTTGTAGATCTGCTTTAGTTCTTTGTAAATTCTGGATATCAGCCCCTTGTCAGATGGGTAGACTGCAAAAATTTTTTCCCATTCTGTTGGTTGCCGATTCACTCTACTGACTGTTTCTTTTGCCGTGCAGAAGCTGTGGAGTTTGATTAGGTCCCATTTGTCTATTTTGGCTTTTGTGCAATCAGGCAAGAAAAAGAAATAAAGGGTATCCAAATTGGAAAGGAGGAAATCAAATTGTCTCTATTTGCAGATGACATGATTGTATATCTGGAAGACCCCATCATCTCAGCCCAAAATCTCCTGAAACTGATAAACAACTTCAGCAAAGTCTCAGGATACAAAATCAACGTGCAAAAATCACAAGCATTCCTATACACCAGTAATAGACTTAAAGAGAGCCAAATCAAGAACGAACTGCCATTCACAATTGCTACAAAGAGAATAAAGTACCTAGGAATACAACTAACAAGGAACGTAAAGGACCTCTTCAAGGAGAACTACAAGCCATTGCTCAACGAAATAAGAGAGGATACAAACAGATGGAGAAACATTCCATGTTCATGGTTAGGAAGAATCAACATCGTGAAAATGGCCATACTGCCCAAAGTAATTTACAGATTCAATGCTATTCCCATCAAGCTACCAATGACCTTCTTCACAGAACTGGAAAAAAACACCTTAAACTTCATATGGAACCAAAAGAGAGCCCGCATAGCCAAGTCAATTCTAAGCAAAAAGAACAAAGCAGGAGGCATCACACTACCGGACTTCAAACTATACTACAAGGCTACAGTAATCAAAACAGCATGGTACTGGTACCAAAACAGAGATATAGACCAATGGAACAGAACAGAGGCCTCACAGGAAATACAATATACCCACAACCATCTGATCTTCGACAAACCTGACAAAAACAAGCAATGGGGAAAGGACTCCCTGTTTAATAAATGGTGTTGGGAAAACTGGCTAGCCATGTGCAGAAAGCAGAAACAGGACCCCTTCCTGACACCTTACACCAAAATTAACTCCAGATGGATTAAAGACTTAAACATCAGACCTAATACCATAAAAACCTTAGAAGAAAATCTAGGCAAAACCATTCAGGACATAGGTGTAGGCAAGGACTTCATGACCAAAACGCCAAAAGCAATGGCAACAAAAGCATTTATTAAATGAGCATCGTTTTTAAAGCTTATGCTAGAAAGCAAACTTTAAAGACGTTAGATATGTTTCCCATGAATACATAAGGTTTCCTTTAATAACTCAACCCAATCTTTCCTTATTTTTAAGAAAAAATGCTTTCCCAGGAGGTCTGCCCTAAACTTTTATTATGATTTAACATCATGTTGGCCTCAAGCTCCTTCCTATTTTTGGCTAGTTTTCTCTTCATTAGCAATTAAAAGTTTAAACACCTCACCTAGCTTATTCACTGTAAATGTGAGATCTTACTTATCTTTCTTCTGTTTGTGAATTGTTTTTATAACTATAGAAGAAATGGCTATGAGAGAAATAATTGAATATAACCAACCAGCCAGCTTAATCAATACCACCAGCTGTCCTCAACAGAAAGAGGCACAGTATTGTTATTAGCCAAATCCATTGTATAGCCCACGTATTTTTGGTATATGTATTGCCAAAGTGAGCACTACACCAAGTTTTCTTAAATCTCAAACTATTATTTGAAGTACCTCTGTGACATCTTTTCCCATTTACAACAACTTCACCTCAACACCATTTCCAAGGATATTTGCTTAAAGAATCTCTAGAATTTTAAACAGAGTATATTGAACAGCATCATTGGAGACATTAGATCAAAGCTCCAAATGAGTTTCACCAAATCTATACGATTTACATACGGAAATGGTTAGAAAACAAAGATATCCGAAACTACACACTAAAGTCAAATTCAACCCGGTGAGAAAATCATCTGAAACACACCTGATTCCCAAATCAATTACCATATGGATTAAGAAAAATGACACTATGCTAACATTTCTTGAGCACATATTATCCATAACCAGCTCAAGAGTCCTTATTCTGACAAATCTTCTAAAATCTCTTCACGCAAAGTTGAGAACTCTATCTTCCTTCTCTTTTAATATGATTTGCATGTCTAAAATGGCATTTTTCACAGAGCATTGTAATTGTGGGGTTATTTGTAGTTTGTTGTGAGCTACTAGATGTAGGCACCCCAAGATAACCAAAATTTGCTTTTATCTGTCCTCCTGGAACGAATTAAACACTGTTACCTTCACAGACCACTCACTTCTTTACATACATATGCCTTAAATCATGTATTTGATTTTATTGATGATTTTTTGTATTTTGTAAAAGTCCCAAGCCAGCAGATTTTGTAGTTTATGCTTCTCCTTCTTGTGATTAGTTACTTCATTTTATTATCTTTGGTAGCATATTAAGATGAGGGATATTATACTTAGTTTTTGGATGAATATATAAACTACCCTTTTAGTTCGTGAAGATTCTCTCTTGGCCAACAGTTAAATGACTAAAACTTTGGTTGAAAAATCATCAATACAACACAAGATCAGTCAAAACCTCCTCCACCTTGCAGAAACCATATAGACCTCCCAACTCAACTTTAAAAGCACAAATGTGGCTGGGCATAGTAGTTCATGCCTATATTCACAACACTTTGGGAGGCTGAGTCAGGAGCTTTGCCTGAGCACAAGAATTTGAAGCCAGCCTGGGCAACAAAGTGAAACCCCATCTGTACCAAAAAAAAAAAAAAAGCTTAAAAATTATCTGGGCATGCTGGCACATGCCTGTGGTCCCAGCTATTCAGGAAGCTGAGGTGGGATGATGGTTTTAGCCTGGGAGGTCAAAGCTACAGTCAACCATGCTCACACCTCTGCATTCCAGACTATGACTGAGCAAGACCCTGTTTCAAAAATAAATAAATAAAAGCACAATGTTTTAAATTGCTATTGCTAATCATGATCATAATGACAGTGATTGACAATACTTGGATAACTGACCTCTTAGTTTTGAAACTGAGGAAATATCCTTAAGATTGTTTTCCTTCATAACTATTATGCCTATAATGATTATTTAAGAGTATTAAACAAGTTATACTACATGTCAGCTCGGCATGAGCCTATGGTGGCATTGAGCAACTAGATTTCTAGACAATTCGCCTTGAGCCATCCAGGTTAATTTCTTTCACATGAAAACTTCTGTCAAGATTATTTGTGTGTAAGAGAGTAAAGAATGGGAGGAAGGTGTGTTTCACTTCCCTTCATAGCATCTGAAAAAAGAAGTTATAACTCCCAAAACATCTAAAATCTAAGTGACTCTTAAAGTTTACCTAATACTTAAATAACCATTAAAATTTACCTAGCCAGACACAGTGGCTCATCCCCATAATCCCAGAACTTTGGAAGGCTGAGTCAAGTGGATCACTTGAGCTCAGAAGTTTGAGACCAGCCTGGGCAAAATGACGCAAGTCCATTGCCACAGAAAACGTAAAAATTAGCCGGGCCTAGTGGTACAAGCTTGTAGTCCCAGCTACTTGGGTTAGAGGTGGAAGGATTACTTGAGCCCAGCAGGTAGAGGTTGCAATCAGCCCAGATTGTGCCACTGCACTTCAGCCTAGGGAATAGAGTGTGATTTTGGCCTTTAAAAAAAAAAAAAAAAGTTTACTGGTAATGTCTATTGTAAAGGCAGATCCCAGGGTCCCACCTCCAGCAATTTTGATTTTACTCCCACTTTGATAGACAATGAAAGAGGCTACAAAATGAAATTTGAGCAGGAGGAAGCCTACATAAATCACAAATTACAATGAGCCCAAATGGCCACTTTACCAATAAAAAGGATAAAATTGTGTTCCAATCTTATTTTCAATTTTAAAGTTTTTTATTTGGCATAAATTCTGTAAAGGGGACAGTCATGACTGACAATGGCAAAAAAACACAAAGTTGGCATGGAGAAACCAGGAGCCATAGTTTGGTAGATTATGCTACACTTACCCAAAATTTTTGCTGTAAATTAATAATCTCAAAGGCTTTTTCTCTTCAAATATCAGCAGATCAAGTGGCACCCAAAAAACAGTTTGCTTGTGGCCTGTTAGCTTCTCTACAACAATAATAACCACATACAACAATAATAACCACATTTGCCAAATTTTCAATTTAGAACTGGCAAGGTCCTCGAATGTTTACAGAGAAAGGTTTTGCTAGTGAATCATAACACACAACTACTGTAACCAAAGAGGCTAACAAAAATGGAATTAATCAACAAAAAATACCGAGAATATTAAAATAAATAGCCATCTTCTTAAAATTTCCAGCTCAAATGTATACATAATCTGAGGTTTTACACAATTCAAATCCTTTCAACTATGCAAGTTGAGAAGTTTTCTCTAGGACTTAGGAGGCTTATTTAAAAGGAAAAGATATATTTGGCTTGTGTTTTATTTTCCTGTACTAAAACCAAACTACATTGTTATTTTAGCAACTGTATTCAGATGGATACAATTTAAAACAGTTCTTATTCTATTAGCTTCCTGAATCATCATCACTTGCAAATATCTGTTCTTTGGACAGATATGCATCTGCAAATTGTCCTTTCAAACAGATGCTTCCACACTTCAGGGTAAAGAAACAGCCCACCTGGACTTGTGTGTGTAAGAAGTAAATACAGCAATAAAAACAATTGCGTGACAGTGCCCAAGCTGCAAAGATCCCTAGATTTTTCCACATTTACTCCAGCCCACTGTCAACAAATTGTTCTTCCACTGAGATTAGCTTAAAACAATTAAACCAACTACTCACACCAGATGTAAATAGTTATAATATCTAGCCAAAGATACTCATCCTATTTGCTATGTTTATATGACTTTAACTTCATATAAAAGTCTGAATTGAGAACAAAGCCTCTATGGTAGTAGCCATGCCCTAAAAGTTTGAAATGGGTTTACATTATTTATTTTGTTTTAGAGATTATGGAAACTTTAGTTGGAAGGATTTCGTGGCAAGCTGCAGGGCGCCTCTTGTAAACTACCTGTTGTTTATTAGTGTACACCTTTTAAACATATTATTCAGTAACTCCCGTAAATTCTCATCTTGTATGTGAGTACAGATTTCTCCCTTGAGCTAATCCAAGGCTAGGATTACATCTCCTAGTCCACACTCAATTAATGTTGTACATTTTGGATGACAGATTTAACATAAAATTGACTTCCCAAACAACATTTTTTCCCCCTCAAACACCTAATGCCCCTGACTGTTATGAATTCCTATTTTTTTCTTCTAAATGTCAAGGGAGAGTTTAAGGATTTAAAGAAAATTCTAAGGAGCTACTTAAATCTAAAGAGAAGCTGCAAATTAATATAAAATCAAAGAGCACTTAGTCAGGCATGGTGGCGCATGCCTGTAGTTCTAGCTACTCGGGATGCTGAGGCAGGAGAGTCACCTGAGCCTAACAGACAGAGGTCACAGTGAGCCAAGATCACACCACTGCACTCCAGTCTGGGCGATAGAGTGAGACTCCATCTCAAAACAAATAAACAAAAGGCAGTAAAACCCTAGGTTTTAATTGTTTCACACAATTAAAAACAGAAGAAATGCCCTTTATATCCACCAACAGCAAAACCAAAATTGCATTATACAGGATATAGAATCTTAGCAAGCAAACTTAATTCCTTAGGTGTAAGTTATAAGAACTACTCATTGAACCAAGAGTACCAAGATTAACTTAGTCAGTTTGCAAGCCCAATGTGTGTGCATCTTTACTGACCTAACTTTTGAATGTTATTTACTTTAAAAAATATTCTCCCCCTCCAATGTATTTTTATTTATGAACTCTAAAAGCCACATCAAATACTGAGAGCATAGGCTCTCAAGCAAGTAATCTAATAACTTTCAGAAATTAACACATTATTAAATTTCCTGATTCAATATTTTTAAATTCCACAATTTGTAGATTTAACAGTTGTGTGTTTATTAATTTCTATACAATTTCTCTATTACATATACCTTTCACAGTCATCTTTTAAACAAAGCTTTTGTATTCTTTGACCTTTTAAAACTCGCATATGCACACACACAAAAGCATGCAGAAACTTTAATGCACTATGAGAAAATATGGGGTGTGTGATAAAGTAGTTCCTAGGGTCATAGTTATTCATATTATAACTTTTCATGTATCTTTTCCTGATCCTTTAAAAAGTATAATGGGTGATGTCACCAATGACAAGCAGAGAACAAAGCTACACAGAAAAGCCTCTAAAACTGAAATTTATTTCAAACAACTAGGAAAGGCATCATGATGTAGAGAATACCTTCAGCCCATCTTCCAGTGACTTAAAACCTGCTGATGACTCAAAGAAATATGTAGAACAATATTGAGCTTTGAGGGGGTTTTATTTTATTGTTCATTTTATACTGCATTCATCTGAAACAAATTTCTGTGGGTATGTTACATCTTAATAACACAATTAAAAACATTAATCAGATCTGGCCCACCAGATCACATATCTTTGATTGCTCAGCACATGATGACATTCTCTTACCAGAGCAAGAGGGAAATGACTATGCTTAAGAGTTGTTTCAAGTGTGGCTTCTGGTGTTACTACTCCAGGAAGGGAGAAAATCTGGTGGACCAAGCAATCCTTCTCTCCTTGCCACTGTACCTAGCCAACTTGTGTGTGACAAGCCAAAATATGCCCATCACTGAGACAAGACTTCAAAAGAAACATAGAACTGTTGGCATCTCTTACCAGACTCCTTCACAAATTCAGAAAAAGTAACAGAGAGGCAGGAAAGATTTCAATTACATTGTTAGTCCACAAATAAATATAAAATTTGTTTTCTCATTTTTCTTTTCTTACTTAAGGAAACCTGTTTCTGATTATGAAAATATTATGTGCAGATTATTTTTTAAATAGAAAAGTAAAATCAAAATGACTCATAATCCCACAATTATACTATCCAGAGAATGGCCAGATTGTCTTTCCTCCAGTATTCTTAAAATGCACGTTATTTAGTGGAATTGCACTCAAGCTCAATAAAAAGACCTTTGCCAAGTGTTTCCCAACAGACAAAGAGATATTAAGAATTTCTCTTGGCCTCACTCTTGGTCCAGTTGGGCTCTACACACATCCCCTTCTCAGATCTGCTGCTGGGAGATAGACTGATTTGCACAGACCTGGCATCAATTTATAGGGTCCAGCAATATTTGCCCCCATGGTTCTCTGCTGGCCTTCCTGAGTATTACTTGCACCCACATGGTCTGAGTTTCCTGTGCTCTAAAAGACAAGGCCACCACTACCACATACAGGAGTTTTGTGTTAGGCAAGCACACACACACACATACACACACACACACCTCAAAAAGTAACTTCTTTTTGGAAGAGCCCCATCTGTCCGATTTGCTTGAGGCAGAGCACAAACTGGATGGCCCTTACTCCGGTAGCCCTGGCTGAAGAAATGGAATACATTAAATCCCTTCACCCATATGCACTGCTCTTAAGTTCTTCTCTCTCTATGCTGGCCTGCAGAGCCTACGAAGGGGCACAGGGCACCATCACCTTTGTTTATCCTCCATCTTCTTTCCCCACAATTGTCTTTCATCTCTGATGGTTTTAGAAAGAGAAATACTAATATCTAGGAGAAGCATGCATAGAAAATACTTGGATCTCCTCAAAAGCAGCACCAGGTTAAGGGGTGAAGATTCAGTTTCTTTTTTGATACAGATTGTGCAGCTGTAAATTAGGAGTTAGTAACAAAAAAGGTCCAATGTAGTTGGTTTTCTTTTCAATTTTCTGATTACATTGAACCTTAAATCACTGATATGTTCTAGTCCAGGGAAATTTCTCCCAGATACTAGCAATAATTCAACTATCAGTGTTGGTCTTTGGAAGCATTATAAATCATTTTTAAAAACACATTTCTAAGAGTTTAGTGGAAAGCGGGGAGCTGTTGAGTTAAGGACTGGGGGCCAGATGCTATGTAAAGCTAGTACCTGATAATTAGATTTTAAAAATCCATTGTCCCCTACTTATTTAATAACCCATCTAAAACCATAGTCGTCAGTTGACACTACTGCTGGTATGTTAGAGACAGTAGTAGTAGTATCAAAAGTACTTTGAGAAGTTTAATGAAGCCAAATATCCTACTGCTTGCAAATATACTAGTGTAATGTTACTCTTCAGAGAGAAGTGTTCTAAATGATTTTGAAAGGAGAACCTTCACAAGGTGTTCCCTTGATGTCTTTTTAAATGAATCTTGTAGAACTCAGTCAACATTAGCTAGAATAAGCTTAATTGTTCAAATTAATTGTTTGCAATGCTTAATTGTTCAAATTAAAATAAAGCAGCAGAAATCACTTTAGGAGCCTCCGCTATCCATTTCCATAATGAAGTACTTCATTTTGGGGAACTGAAAATAACCAGACTTGGAGAATATGAGAGTCAATGTTTTGAATATCTAAAACATATTGTACCAATAAAATCGAGTTGTATCCTCTTAATATAAAATGAACTTTTAAATATCAACAAGGGAATATTTAAAATTATTATTTATCTTGACACAAAGAGGGAAACAGACACCACTTGAGAATGGAGGGTGGGAGGAGGGGGAGAGTAAAAAAGCTACCTAGTGGGTACTATGCTCACTACCTGGGTGATGAAATCATTTGTACACCAAACCCCCATGACACACAATTTACCCATGTAACTAGCCTGCATATATACCACCTGAAGCTAAAAGTTGAAAAAGAAAAACTAAATGAATAAAATAAAATGAAATTATGGTTTAACCAATGGTAGAATATTACATAGTTACAAAAAATAGCTCAGAATGCTTTAAAATCGTTAATTTTTCTGGGGGAAAAAAGCAGAATAGAGTTTGTATACAGTATGATTACAATTTTAAAAATATATATGTATTTTATACTAGCAAATATACCATGATATTTATAGTTGTTTGTTCCTGTTGAGACTGGATGGTATTTATAAACATTTCTGCACTTTTCTGTATCTTCTCATTTCTCTACCATAAACATGTGTCATGTTTAAGACTTTTTTTAAAACTCACATGTATTAATATTTTGCTTTGAATTTAAAAGCAACTATCTGATAAAGTTTTCAACTCTCATGCTCATGTTCCTTGTGAAAAATAAACCTCAAACATCCAGTAAAATTAATTTTTAAATATTAAGTTTTATTTTAGAAATTGAATCCCTTTATTTAGAACTATAGTAATTAGAAAATAAAAACTTTATATACCAAAATAATAGAAATGCAGGCATTTATTACAGAAGGCAGAAGACGGACATTTATTACAGAAGGCCGAAGATGAACAATCATACAACCGTATTCCAATCACCAAATCAAAGTGTTCATGAATCAATCTTCAAATTTGAGGGGAAACAAAAATGGCTTTATTGGTGAATGACTATAAACTTTTTGAAGTTTTATTTCCAGAAACTTTACACACATTATTTAAAAATTAGATAGATACAAGTAATCAGTTGCCTTCCACTTGAGAGCCAACCAATGCCACATCTCAGTAATTTGACAAGATCATCTTGAGACAGAGTACCCAACCAGCACCTCATTTGGAATTCTTCTGGTAAGCTGCCTGATATGAAGCTAAAATAAAAACTTATCTTTGGGGGATCCTGTTCTTAAAGCTACCTTTTATGGAGCTAACAGTCCAGAGTCTAAGAAAACGAAAATCAGGTTAACAGAAGAACAAATACGTCAAGGAAGTTAAGATTTACTGGAGTAAAAGATCGATGTCTATAGTCAACTGCATTTTACAATTATTATGATGACAGTAATGAGTGTTTGATGTTTAACCTTTATGCATTTTTAATTAAAGAGCCTCTTCCACACTCAGCTTCTCTTTTCCGCTATTAATCCCCTTAAATGCTGTCAAAATAAGATTCAAACTTGACTAAATAACTAAGTATTAAACAGTTCTCAAATCTGTGGATTAAAACAATACCAAATGGAAATTAATTTTTTAGATATATTGTTTTAAGCCAGGAAAAAGAAAGTAGTTAGCCGAAAGCAACTAATTGAGTCTGTAGAAGAAACAGGACAAAAAACTCACAGAATAACCAAAATAGATTTCATCACAAATATAAGTATGAACAACAAAACAATAAAAATGTATCAGTGAGCACATTTACTTTAGTTTTATTTATATAGTATTTTAAAATTTTCTGCTACTTAGTAGAGGAGAGAGATGGATCAAGAAGTTATTTAAAACATGTTCAAAGTAAAGAAAATGACTTTAGAGTACATATCATTTAAAAACCAGCCTACTAACCAATTCCAACCAAAATAAAACTGAAATTGCAATTTTAAAAGTGTCTAAGATTTTTACGTTCAGAAAATCTTGATATTCAAATACTATTTTTTCCATTATAATCCACAATGAAAATTAATTTTACATTCTTTCACAAGTTAAAATGCTAAGAAAACTAACAGCCGCTAAGGCGCCAATAGAAAATAATAAATACACATTTTGCTTGTCCCAATTATCTGAAGTGTAAGCTATTTAAAATATTGCAATGTACACTGAAAATAAAATGTCAGTTATTTTACCTCCACAATGCCTTGATATTTTTAAGAGACAACTTCAAACTTTGAGAGCTAAGATTAAATGTCATTTTACTCAAAGTATTAAAATTATTGAATGCTTCAGAATATATTTCTTTCTCACTAATTGACAATTCATAGGCAATAGTCATATTACCTTATTTCTCTATTAAAGAAATGTTTTTCTACTTTGCACTTCAGTACAATCACCCAAAACACAACTTCTGGGCTCACTACACTGTCACATTCTCCACAAAAATCTGCAATGAACACACAATGAGCTTTACAAAGAACTTTTCACAACTCAGACAACGTTAATACACCTAATCTTTGCCTGTAACTTCCTTCTAAAGTTTGCTAACAAATCTCCACCAAGGATCAAACCAGGAAGAATAACACTTTGGTGTCGTGAATTTGAAAGGTTCCTTTGATCTAAGCAGCTGCATTTCTGGACACTTAAAAGAAACACAAAACTCACCAAATTTGTTTTTCATTTGGGCAACCTTCAAACAGATGAACTGTAACTACTTCAGCTGTCTCCTCACTTCTTTCTGCCAAAACCAAAAGGTGCAACAGGTTCAGGGAAACCTGCAGCCAGCAAAGTCACTGTGCAGGATTGAGGGGGAGGGATCTCACTCCAAGGACAGTGGGAGAGCTGAGGCAGGGAGCCTGCCGAAGGTTGCAGTGGTTGGCTTTGGCAGCCCCATCTTCTAGCTTTGCTTCCAGCCAGTGGTGAGTTTGCAAATGACAACTACCTCCTATGCTCTAACGACTGACTTCTAGAGTAGACCCCAGTGTCCCTGTGTCAACTGTGGAGCTAATTCAATGCAAGGAGGAGAAATTAAAATAATAAAAGAATCTTCCATCTGGTCACACCAACTGCCACCGAAAGCAAAGGAAATCACTTATTGGCTTCCTCAGGATTTCACTGATTTTCCTAACTGGATAATAATTACCTCAGCCCCTACCTTATACTGTCTGTGTAGTGCACTGATTAGTAATACTCACAGAAAATGCTTCCTGACCCAGGTCCTTTTCATAGCCAGCCTTGCAGGATCGGGAGGGAATACACTATTTACTCTGCACAGCATGGAGCTCTGCCTCCCCAAGGCTCATTACTTGCACTAAATATGAATAGGATGTTTCAAAATAATGACAAATAAAACTGGTGGTGTACCATTGTTCACTTTATTTGTTTATGCATAAGTAAGTGCTCACCATTAAGGTGAATCAGCTGAACCCCCAGCATCCTGATGGTGATGAGAAGATTCTGCTTTCTAACATAAAACTCTCACCTTGGGAGTGTGCTCAGTTCTCTCCAGAGATGCCAAGGGTTTGCTCCATTTTCCTCCATTATGTAATGCTCCAGAAATAGGGGCAGGAATCCCATCTAACTCATCTTTCACATTCTAAGAAGTAAAATTTCCATCTTCTCTCCTTTTTTTCCCCTTTTTCTTTTTTTAACCTTTATTATATCTTGCTTCTCAGTTATACAGCAAGATTTCTAACAGGTCATGATGATCATCATACAACTTTTCTTTCTCTTTTTTCTTTTTTGGAACAAATTTCACTCTAGATGTCACTCTAATGGTGACATCTTGGCTCACTGCAGCCTCCATCTCCTACGTTCAAGCAAAGTGATTCTCCTGCCTCAGACTCCTGAGTAGCTGGGATTACAGGCACCCACCACCACTCCAGACTAAGTTTTCCATTTTTAGTAGAGATAGAATTTCACCATGGTTGCCAGGTTGGTCTTGAACTCCTGACCTCAGGTGATCCACCCTCCTTGGCCTCTTGAAGTGCTGGGATTACAGGTGTGAGCACCATGCCTGGCCAGATCATCACATAATTTTTTAAAATACCTTTCTGAACTGATGCTTAGACTTCTTCCTGACTTCTTAAATCAAAATCCAAGAATGCCAATTTAATGAACTTGGAACTTTTTAAACTTGGGGTGTTAGGAGAACAACGACAAAAAAAATCAAGAATAGACCAAGTTAACATGTATGGCAATAATAGACAATATATTTGGTATGACTAGCAATCCTACGGCCATTCATTTCAACATCAGTCAAAAGATGTTAGTAGCAAGACCAAAAAGAGATTTTAAAAAGACTCACATTTCACATATCAGGTCACCGAAGCTCCCTAAGGCTGAGGGGCTTGCTTGATGCTCCATAGCAATTTACTGGGACAAAGTGAGGGAATATGTCTCTTATGTTCCAGAGCTGTGTTCTTCCTATGGCTTCATGCTTTGTTCTTAGTAAGTATCGTGCTTCTTTTATAATAAACTTAGTGGCTTTTTTCTTGTAGATCTGCTTTAGTTCTTTGTAAATTCTGGATATCAGCCCCTTGTCAGATGGGTAGACTGCAAAAATTTTTTTCCCATTCTGTTGGTTGCCGATTCACTCTACTGTTTCTTTTGCCGTGCAGAAGCTGTAGAGTTTGATTAGGTTCCATTTGTCTATTTTGGCTTTTGTTGCCAGTGCTTTTGGCATTTTGGTCATGAAGTCCTTGCCTACACCTATGTCCTGAATGGTTTTGACAAACAAGCCCATTCAAAAATGGGCAAAGGATACGAACAGATACTTTACAAAAGAAGACATACAGGAGGCCAACAAACATATGAAAAAATGCTCATCATCACTGGTCATCAGAGAAATGCAAATCAAAACCACATTGAGATACCATCTCACACCAGTTAGAATGGCGATCATTAAAATATCTGGAAACAACAGATGCTGGAGAGGATGTGGAGAAATAGGAACACGTTTACACTGTTGGTGGGAATGTAAATTAATTCAACCATTGTGGAAGACAGTGTGGCGATTCCTCAAGGACCTAAAAATAGAAATCCCATTTGACCCAGCAATCCCATTACTGGGTATATATCCAAAGGATTATAAATCATTCTACTATAAGGACAAGTGCACACGAATGTTCATTGCAGCACTGTTTACAATAGCAAAGACCTGGAACCAACCCAAATGCCCAACGATGATAGACTGGACAGGGAAAATGTGGTACATATACACCATGGAATATTATGCAGCCATCAAAAGCGATGAGTTCACGTCCTTTGTAGGGACATGGATGAACCTGGAAACCATCATTCTCAGCAAACTGACACAAGAGCAGAAAATCAAACACCGTATATTCTCACTCATAGGCGGGTGTTGAACAATGAGAACACATGGACACAGGGAGGGGAGCACTACACACTGGGGTCCGTTGGGGGGAATTGGGGGAGGGACGGGGGGGTGGGGAGGTGGGAAGAGATAGCATGGGGAGAAATGACAGATACAGGTGAGGGGACAGAAGGCAGCAAACCACACTGCCATGTGTATACCTATGCAACAATCTTGCATGTTCTTCACATGTACTCCAAAACCTAAAATGCAATAAAAAAAAGTAAACTTAGTGGCTTAAAAGAACACACATTTCTTATCTCACAATTTCCATGGATCAAGAGTCCAGGCATGGCTCACCTGGATCCTCTGCTCAAGAGTCTCAAAAGGGTGCAATCATGTGTTGGCCAGGCTGCATTCCTTTTTGGAATTCAGGGTCTTCTCCCAAACCGTTGTGGCTGTTGGCAGAATTTAGATTCTTGAGATTGTAGGACTGATATCATTTTTCTTGCTGGCTGTAAGCCAGGTAACAGTCTCAGTTCCTAGCGGCTGCCCATATATCCTTGCTAAACAACCCTCTCATTGCATGGCAGCTTATTTCCTATAGCACAATGGAGAATTTCTCTATCTCTCTAGTCTGCTAAAAAAAAAAAAAGTCTTATATATAAGTGAGTCATGGGTGTGACTATCCCATCACCTTTACCATATTCCAATTACTAGAACCAAGTCCAAACTTTTGCCTCCAATCATGGGGATGGATTATACAAGGCCATCACCCACTGGAGGTCATCTTAGAATTGTCTACTACAAATATAATCTAAGAAAAAAAAAGCATTGACATATATGTGCAATAGTCCTACAACTTCTTAAATGCCAAAGCTAAAAGACTAGTTGTATCAATTATTTCTTTTCAGTGGTTGCATCTTATATTTTGGTTATTTTCCGTTTGTTTGCTTGTTTGCTTCCTTGTAGTAGCTTTCTCATTAATGTAGGGCCTTTTTATTCATTCTGGGTTGTTGTTGCTGTTGTTTTTAGCACTCAGGCCAAGAAAACCTTGGCCATGGTCTAGCTTAAGGATCAGGCTATGTTGCTTTAAACAGAAAGGACAAGTCTTATTTGGGTGTCATGCTGAGGAACCCAAATGCTTTCACAAATGGATAGGATTTAATCACACAGAGAGAAGAGGACATCAGAGATGGAAAAAATGGCAAACAGAAGAAAATGTTACTGTGTAGCCCGAGCAATTTTATGCTCCCCCCCCCCCATGCTCATCCATGGGTGAGTGTTGGGTTTTTGGGAGAAGTCAGGAAAACACCTGCTTAGCAGCACTTGCAATATAACAGATAGAAAAAGAAAACTTGAAATTTAAGATCTGGATTTATGAACTTTGGCAAGTCAATGAAAACTGCTGATTCCCTCTTTCATGTATGTAAATATGGGATTAACAACCTCCTGGGCTGCTGGTGAGAAGTAGAGGAAAAAGTTAACGGCTTCTTAGTTATCGCTCAGCATCAAGAGAGTAAATTCCACTTTGGGACAAAGTCAGAGTCTGGCTTAAGTAATGCTGGCCATGGGCGCCAGAATTGGTGTATTATTGGATTGAGTCAACATCTTTGTAGAGTCTGGAAGTTATACATATGTAAGGTAGTATCCCTTAAATTCATATGTTGTATTATAAATTACAAAGTTAATACAAGTTTGGTGCAATAAGCAAAACAATAGATAACAAAAATAAAGATATCATCCTGTCCTTGCTATGCATTCCCACTGCCTAAAGTATGCGACATTAATAGCATTTGGTTTTCTACACCTTTGCACATATGTGTGTGCATAAATATACACACATATATGTAGAAGTATATACACACAATAGGTAATTATTTGTCTTAATCAAGTTAAAATTACACTTCAGAAACCACTCTATAAACTGAAACTTGGCAAAATATCAGAGGCCAGTCACATAGGTCAGTGCATATAGAGTTAGATTTATCATTTTCCCCTAATTTGTGTGTGTGTGTGTGTGTGTGTGTGTGTGTGTGTGTGTTTATTTGGGGATTTTACATCTGTTTTTTTAGTACAGATATTTTTTACTTGCTTTCCATTCATCATCTTTCCTTTGCCCTCCTCCACATCACCCCCAACTCCCCAGATAACCCATGTTAAAACCTGGAATGTATCTCTCTAGTCACATACACACATGTACATACAAATACTTCCATGGGCGAGTTGCTAGTATTTTATAAAAACGGAATCCGATTATACACACTTCTCCAAATCTTTGCACAGTCAACAGTATTTCATGGAAATACCTCCAACCTGAAACTAATAGAGCTCTAATTCATTCCTTTTAATAGATGTGTAAGTCTCCATGCTATGAATGGGTCATAATTTATTTAACTATCACAATGTGGTAATAACCATCCTTGTATATATTTCCATTTGTAGTTAACTTTTTACTTCTATGGAATACATTTCTATAACTGAAGTTGCTAGGCCAACAAATATGTGTGTTTAATTTTAATTTTGATAGATATTGCCACCTCCCTTTCCAAACATTGTAACAAATCCTATCATGGGGCTATGAATGTACTCTTTTAGGTGTTCGTCTTATAAGACAGGCCTTTACATTGTGTATCTATTTAATTTTGCCACTCTAACACCAGTAAAGTGACATGTCATGTCAGCTTTACATGTGCTTGTTGAACATATACTCTGTTTTTCCAGTGACTTGTTCAAGTTTTAATTGCCCTATGTACAGTTATGTTTATGAATCCTTTGCAATTTGTACTATCAAAACCTTTTCCAAACCAATCACCTGTTTTTTACTTTATTATATTACATATAATTGTTTTTAACTTAAAAAAAAAAATCTCTATTGTTCTTCTATGTGATCTGAGTTTGTAGTCCTGATTATAAAGTTCTCTTCTACCCCTATGTATTGACTGGGTTTTCCGGCAATTTTTTATGTTTGTGTACTTGTTTGCATTTGCATTTCCATCTTTCATCATGATACACAAATATATATAGCTTTGAGTTCTAAATTCATTCTAGTTTCTTATTTATAAACTCATTCCAATTGCTAGAGTGAATTCCTAAAACCATTCAAAATTCAGTGTTGGACTGATTTCTTTTTCCTCTTAACTACTAGCCTCTTAGAAATAGTACAACTATGATTAAATCTGACATTTTATGCTAATTTTAAATATTATCAAAATATTTATTCCAAAAACTTTAACTAAACTTACGTATAAGTAAAAAGTAATTCAACGTATTTTATTTTTACATTTTATTATGGCATAATCATAATAACTGCTTAAATTTATTCAATGCATAGCAAGATAATTCACTGAGATGCTAAGGTGTGTTTTGATTTTGCTGAAGCAGCTATTTGCTTAAACACAAGAGGCATTCCACAGAAAGCAGAAAGTTGCCAACATCAATCTTCCTTACTGGTTTTTGTTTCCAAAGCATGAACTCCCACAGATTATGATGTTAGGTTGGCCCAGAGGAGAAGGAAGGGAGTGTTTTGGGTGGCAAGACAGAGACATGAGAGATATCTGTAGGGCTTCAGGTTTAGGGACAGTTGGAAGTGCTCCCTCCACACAGGAAAACTGGGCTAGAAATTCTGAGGTTCCCAGCATTAGCCAACAAACACCCAAAGCCCTGCCTAGCCTAGAGGCAGCACAGGGTCATGTGGAATGACCACAGAGAGAGTGATATGCATCAACTTTCAAATATTCTAGCAATTAAAGTCCTCCATATTCTTTACTCAACTCTAGACAAAGAGAAGAAAATCCATGACTGATTTTGGAACTTAAACAATTTAACAGAGGCAGGCTCCAAAGCGATCAATACTGCTTAGAAAACAATAGTGTGGCTTATTTATATGCTTCTACTTCTTGAAGTAAAAGTCATGCCCATTATCAATAATGTGTACCAGGCATTATGCTAAGCTCTTTATGTAGATGAAGTTTTATTTAACACTAATTATAGCCTTATGAGGATGGTACTGTTATTATGTCCCTTTATCTGCATGTTACAGATGAAGAAAGTTAAATTAGCTCATCCAACATCACATCACTGGTGAGCGGCTGAACCATGATCACTTTTAACCATTATTCTATACTGCTTCAAAACAACATACACAAAAGTCCTTTTTCCACTATGAAGCTTTATATAACACAAATGTCATATAAGTTATTGCTACATATGGAGTAGGAGAATATGTGGGGCTACTACGTCTTCCTTGCCTGCCCTCACCCACCTGTCTTCTTTGAACTTGCTATCCTTTCCACCAGTAAAGCTGAGCCATGAACAGGAGGCTCACTTTCCTAGATAAGCAGAGGGAAGACACCACCTTTAACAAATAAGTTATTACTTGGCTTTTAGTTTCAAATAAAATGTTTTTATACCCAGAGGAAAAATAATCCTCCAAAAGCCAAAACACTTTCTACTCTTCAGAGCTAAGCACTAAGGTGAAAAAGAGTCATATTTTGAATTAAAAATAATTAAAGAGTTACATTTTTAATTGCAAAACAAAATTAAAGAAAAGCTTTGAAGACTGAGCTCAGAGAGTTTATAAAATAAGTTATAATATATAGAAGAAAGAGAAGAGTTTAGAAGATACAAGACCAGAGCTAACATGCTATGTAGGTCACTAAGATAGTTTCCAGTACCCCATTTCTCTGGGTCTTGGCTATGGGGAGTATAAAATAATAGACCCCCTACGATATATGTTTGTTGGAAAATACACAAATAATAAAATATCTATTATTTAATTTCACTTTATATTTTAAATTATAATGAGTTCGTCTAGAATATTTATCCCATTACATTTACCTGTTTTAATTGTTTGCCCAGATTATTTATGAAAACTGATAGTCATGATTTAAAGTTACGAAACTACCATTGCAAAATTATAACTGAGACAGTGAAAAAAAGATTTGACCTAACTGGCTCCATCTTGCTCATAACCTCCAAGCTGTCCTTGTTCATTCCTGGGCATAAGCCAAAATAACGTTGGGAGGAACTTTGTTTATAGTTTAGCTTTGAAACAAATGCAATGGCAGTCTTTTCCTTATTGTCTGTGGACTAGCTTGCCGAGAGCCAAGGACTAGAAGTGCTAGTGATCTTACTAAATTCAAAATGCAGCTATTTTCATTAAACCCATATCAACGTCTTACTTTTTAAAAATTACTCAAGTAAAAATTACTCAAATTGCTCAAGTAATTATACTAAATTAAAGATGCAGGTATTTTCATTAAACCCATATCAATGTCTTATTAAAAATTACTCAAGTAAAGATCATTCTGTTTTGGGCTGGGTTGATAGTTTTGAAATCCCAATGCCAAATTTTGATACCTTATAGTATTTGGAAGGAATATGTATGAAATTGCTTGATTACTAAATGTAAACAAAAATGTATGCTGTCAATTCCTAAGACATTTCTAATATTACTTTACCAATAATTTTAAAATTAGCTTACTAAATATTTTACTTAAGTTACATAAACTTGAAAAACCATTTGACTAGTCTTTTTTAGTATCTAACTCAAGCACTTTTATTTCTCTTTAAACCAATTAATTAGAGCTCTTTTATACATTTTTAGTAATGGAACATTCTGTACACAACACATAAATACATAAAAAATCTATTAGGCATGCCCATGGAAGTACTGAAACTGAGTTTGCAAAATTATAACTGAGGAACTATGACAGTAAAAGAAAGCAGACCTAACCAACTCTATCTACTTCTAACCCTTAAGCTGTCCTTGTTCATTCCTGGGCATAAGCTGAACTAACTTTGGGAAGAAATTTAGTTCATGGTTTGTCTCTGAAACCAGATTGATAACAGCCCTTTCCTGAAAAGAACCCCTTCTTGCCTGAGGACCAGTCTGCCTTTGCAGGATTAATGTATTCGTGACAAGATTAGAAATTACAGTCTGGGGGTCATGCAATCTCTGACTCCAAAAGTCTGAACCTCCCCAAATTGCTCCTCTGGGTAACATTACTATTGTAAAATCTAACATCAGTGCTTCATATATATTGCAGACCCTGCCCAGGTCAGTAATCTGGCCCAACCAGTTGTGCCATCACACCCACGAATAGAAGACAGCAAGAAAACCTAACTTGAACCTCCTAAGATTCCATCTCCAACCTGACCAGTCAGCACTCCCCACTTCCCAAGCCCCTATCCCAAACTATCTTTAAAAAAATCTTACATCCAAATGATCTGGGAGACTGATTTGAGTAATAAACTCTGGTGTGCCACACAGCAGGCTCTGTGTGAATTACTTTCTCCACTGCAATTCCCCTATCTTGATAAATCTGTGCTGCCTAGGCAGCAGGCAAGGGGAGTCCATAGGGCTGTTACAGTACATTTCATAGATTTAAGACCCCGCTCCTTTTCTTCCTGTCTTAAATTTTCAGATTCTTGATAACCTATTTCACAACCCTAGGAAGTTATCAGCTTAAACGGCCTTTAATTTGAACATTAAAAGAAACAACTCAGGTGAAAATGAAATACCAAAATTTACATCATAAAGTACAGAAAGAAAAAGTCTGCTGGTGCCAGAGGGAGACACTAATAATTTTCTTTGAGCAAAATTAAACATAAAATTAAACTACAGTCTTCCTTAAAAGCTCAAGAGTAACCTCTGTTGCAATAACTATTTTAGTTTAAAAATACCAAATGGAAACAAAATTCAGCCAACTGAGAACAAAAAGTAAACAAAAAAACACTTTTGAAAAAAAAAAAAAGACAAGGTGTTAGGGAGAGTAAAATAACAATGACAAAAGAAAACAAAAAACATGAAGGCCTTTCAAATGCAAGCATGTACACATGCACACATACACACACAGATCTTGGATGTGACCATTTTAATCACTTAAGCTAAATTTTAAAAATTGAGATCCTTTAAAAAAATTCTAATCTTATTACCATATTTCTGCTAGGACAAAATGCTGCTAAACTAACAATGGTCACACAAATTACATGACTTCTGAACACTCTAAGTGCAAGCAAAAAGTAACAACTGCTAGCTGTTAAATTTTTTATTCTTCAAAACAAATTTGCTAGACAGAATCCCAAACCAGTTTCTTAACTAGTGATGGATCTCAGGCTGTAGACTGCTTAAGACCATGTGCAAAAATCACAAGCATTCCTATACACCAATAATAGACAAGCAGAGAGCCAAATCATGAGTGAACTCCTATTCACAATTGCTACAAAGAGTTAAAGACCTAGGAATACAATTTACAAGGTACGTGAAGTACGTCTTCAAGGAGAACTGCAAACCACTGCTCAAGGAAATGAGAAGACACAAGCAGATGGAAAAACATTCCATGTTTATGGATAAGAAGAATCAGTATCACGAAAATGGCCATACTGCCCAAAGTAATTATAGAGTCAATGATATTCCCATCAAACTATCATTGACTTTCTTCACAGATCTAGAAAAACTACTTTAAATTTTATATGGAACCGAAAAGGAGCCCATATGGCCAAGACAACCCTAAGCAAAAAGAACAGAGTTGGAGGCATCACAGTACCTAACTTCAAACTATACCACAAGGCTACAGAAATCAAAAAAAAAGCCTGATACTAGTACCAAAACAGATACATAAATCAATAAAACAGAACAGAAACAAGAATAGAAACATGGCATAGAAGCAGCAGCAACAAAGAAAATGAAGAGGAGCAAGAAGATGAGAAGAAAATATGGACTGGAAAAAAGAAAAATGAGCAGGTGTGGGAATTAGAAGGCCTATTATGATAGCTTTCAGCCCTTACGACCATGAAATTTCAAAAAGTCTAAGACCATCACACAAAAAAAAAACAAGCTAAAAGATAAATAGTCACCCCCCAAATTTTGTTAAGAATGAGACAATGCTACCTCTCATACCTGACTCAGGCACCAGCAAGGAGGAGGGCACCCTCCAGAGACTGCAGGAGAAGGGGGAGGACTCCTCCTTGCCCTGGCTGCATCTCCACCACTGCCACCAAGGCCCACAGTACAGCACCTGCAGCTTCCTCCCGACCCCAGGCCAGGCTGGGAGGTGCAGCGCTCCTACTCCCCCTTCCCGGCCCCCTGACTTGCTGCTGCCACCACTACTAGCACAAATGCCAATGCAACTGCCACCGCCACTGTCACCCTCAATGCACCAGCCAACCCTATAAGGCTCCTATCACCTGGCCCCTTGGGCACTCTCCTACTGCTCTTGTGAAGCTGCAGCCTCCATCACTGCCACCACCCACATGAAGCCACCCACAGAGCCGGGTCATCTGCAGCCTCCAGCCTCCAGCATACCACAGCTGACTGTTCCTTCTCATCCTCCTCCAGCCTGGCTGGGAGTAGCTGGGCTAGCAAAGCCAGAAAAGCCTAGGAAGAGGATGCAGAGTGGTAGCGTTAGAGCTTCACCTTGTCATGCTGGCCACTGGGTGGCAGGGGTCAGTTTCAGTGAAGGCACTTCACACCCACTCTCCAAAGTGCAGTCTCTCCTGGCACAAGCTGGCCAAGAACTGGGGCCTGGGGTGGGTGTGAGTCCCTTCACTGAAACTGGCCCCTGGTGTAGTCTATCTGACCAGGAATTGCTGGACCCACAGGGTTGTGTTCTTTGGGGAGCAGGAGTAGCAGCTAGCCCTCCCCACCCCAATGCCAGTTCCTGTTCCTGATGCCTCCACCCACAGTGTCCTGTCCCCTAACCCCCGTGATTCCCACTAATCTCCCTGAGTGCTGGTCCCAAGTGTTCTCCACAACATAGAGCATGAGGGGATGGGCCTAGGAACCACCCCGCATGAGAGTGCCAGGGCCAAGCCGTTCTCAGAATTGCACGAACAGGAGGAGATCGCTTTCTAGATTCTGGAGTCTGGCAAGACGAGAATGGTCTCTTCCTTGGGGTCCACCGCTGTCATTTCTGCTGCCACCTCTGCAGTCTGCCAATGCAGTGGCAGTGAAGCCCCCAATAGTACCCCATTCTATCCCCTGCTGTGGACAGCGTAGCCCCCCAAATAGCACCCCCAACACACCCTGTGCGAGCTGCAAGCAGTTTAATCCCAATACTGTCCTAAACCACACCTCGCCCCACAGGCAGTGTAGCAGCTTACAGCACCCACAACCAGACCCCACCCCGGATGTTGCAGCACTCAACAGTGTCCCGAACCTGCCCCCATGCCCCGCCCACAGGCAGTGCAGCCCTTGATGGCACACCCAAAACCACGGGTAGAGCAGCACTCAACAAGGCCCCTAAATCACCCGCCACTGCCTGCATTGTAGCCCGGGATAACTCCACCCAACCAGCACCCCGCCATGGCAGTGCAGCAGAAGATAGCGTCCCTAACATTTCCCCACCCACTGCGGGCAGTACAAGTTAGTGCACACAACCTGCCTCCCACGCCCACCACTGCAGGCAGTGCAGCTCCAAAAGGACACCCAATTTGCCCCCGAGGTGGACAGTGCGGTCAGGGATAACACCTACCGTGCCATGTTTCTGACACTCTGGCTGAGCTGCAGTCTCAGATGTCGCCCCCAACCACAGCGAGCGAGCCGCGGTGGCACAGGCTGCAGACTCCAGCATGTAGCAGGTGGCGCTCCCTTTTCCTCCTTTTCCAGCCCAGCAGGAGAAGCTCCGGCTACCAGCCGCCCTACTACCTCTGCGAGCACACTCCCACCACAGGGAGGCAGAGCAGCAGGTTCCAGCTTCCAGCCGGCAGCAGGCCTCCCAGATCTCTAAGCCAGGAACTGAGTAGCTTGGAAGACACACAGGGGAGAGCCTGAACTAGCCTGGCACCGTCTCAGTATGCCTTATATACTGAGGTTACAGCCATAGGGTTCCTGGACTACGTGTTCTGATTGGATGAGAGAAAAAAGTCTAGGCCTACTCCGATTGGATTTTATTTTCATGCTGTGATTGGTTGACTTAAGACTTGCTCTCATCCAATCAGAACAGGATAATAAAGTCCAATCAGAGAAAGCCTGGAATTTTTTCTTATCCAATCATAACATGCAGTCCAGGAACCCCCCCCCCAACGCCATGTGCATAACCCCAGTATATAAATGATGCTGAGGGAGGGTTGGGTCTTTTCAGGTTCCTGTGTCTGCTAGTGAAGCTTCGTTTAGAGGACCAGGACGGGCGGTAAGGTGCAGACTAGCACCGCGTCTCTCCTCGGTGTAGTTGGTGGCGGCGACAGACACTGCACCGGTGGCTGGAGTGGTAGCAGGGGAAAAATAGTTTGCGAGTATAAGGAAGAGAGTAAAGTCGGTGGTTAATGCTAAAGAGAAAAAAGGATGTTGAGAAGGGAGGGCGTTGCAAAAAGACGTTGGGGAAAAGATGGTGGGAAAAAAGTTTCTGGGTAGATGGAGGAGGATAAACAGGGTGGGGAGCAGAAGGGAAAGAAGATTTTGCAGAACGGTGGTGGGTAAGAAGTTTACGGGTAGATGGAAGGGTACAAGAGGGTGGCAAGTGGGAAGAGGAAAGAGAGTGGTGAGGGGGACAAATGGGAGCGAGCAGGAGGGAGAGAGTTTGCAAAAACACAATGGGGATAACAGAAAGATGGTGGGGAAAGAAAAGACCGTAGGTAAAAAGATTTTGAGTAGATGGAGGGGAAAAGAGGGTAGCAAGTGTGAAGAGCAAAGAGAAGGGTGCAGAAGTGGAAGAAGAGAGGGTGGCGAGCCGGAGGGAAAGAAAGTTTTGTGAAAAGACAGTGGGGAGAAAAGTTTTTGAGTAGGTGGAGAAGGGAAAAGAGGGTGGCGAGCGAGAGAAGGAAAAAGCGAGTGGGAGGGAGAGAAGGTTTTGTGTAAAAGTGGGCAGAAAAGATCATGGAGAAAGAAAAGATGGTGGGTAAAAAGTGGGTAAATGGAGGGGGAAAAGAGAGTGGTGAGAGGGAGCTGGGGAGGGTTAGCAAAAAGATTGGGGGAAATAATGTGAGAGAGAGACCCAAAAAAAACGGTGGCAGGTAGGATAGAGGAAAGAAGAGGGCGAGCTGGAAGGAAGGGAAGACTTTGGAAAGATGGTGGAGAAAAACATGGAGGGTGGAAGAAAGTGGTGAGCTCTGGGAGAAGGCTTTGCAAAAAGATGGTAGAGAATGTTTTGGGGTAGATGGAGGGAGTAAAGAGGGTGATGAGCAGCAGGAGTAGGGAGAAGGCCTTGGGAAAAGACGGGGGGAAATGTTTTTGCTTCGGTGAAGGAGCAAAAGAAGATGTTGAGAGCAAGAGGGGACGTCAAGAGTGCAGCCTGGGAGAGGGGGAAAACAACAGGCAAAAATTTTTGGTTAGATGGATGCGGTAAAGGGTGGTGAAGGGGAGTGTAGAGAAGGCTTTGCAAAATGACGGTGGGGAAAAATTTTGACGGTAGATGGAGGATGAAAAAGAGTGGCGAGAGGGAGGGGGATTTCAGAAAAGGCATTTCAGAAAAAGGAGGTGGGAAAACAATGGCGGGGGACAAAGGTTTTGGGTAGATTTTAAAAATCAGATTATTTGCATTTCTGCTTTTAAGTAGTTTGAGTTATTTATACATTTTTTGTATTAATCTCTTCCCTGATGCATAGTTTGGAAATACTTTCTTCCATTCTCTGGGTGGTTTCTTCATTCCCTGGGTGGATTGCTTCTTCTGCTTTGCAGAAGCATTTAAGTTTAAGGTAGTTTCATTTTTGCTTTTGTTGCTTGTGCTTTCATAGCTATTGGAAAAATTTTTTATCCTAACCAATTTCACAAAGCATATAACCTATATTTTCTTCTCTAGTAGTTTCAGGTCCCACGTTTAAATCTTTGAGTAGATTTTTTAATATGGTAAGATTATAGTCTAGATGTATTCTCGTACATGTGGGTGAGTTTTCCTAGCATAGCTTACTGAAGAGATTGTCCTTCCCGAATGTATGTTCTTGGTACCTTTGTTAAAAATGAGTAAACCGTAAATCCGTGAATTTATTTCTGATTTCTCTGTTCTGATTCATTTGTCTGCCTGCTGTTTGTTCGTCTGTCTCTCCCCCATCCCTTTTTTTGATAGTACCATGCTGTTTTGGTTACTATAGATTTGATTTGTAGTAACTTGAGATGCGTCCAGCTTTTCTATCTCTTCCAGATTCTTTTGTCTATCCGAGGTATTTTGCATTTCCATGTAAATTTTAGGATGGTATTTTTCTGTTTCTGTGAAGAATGTCTTCGTAATGTAACATGGATTGCATTGACTTGTAGATCACATTGGGTCATAGATATTTTAACAATATTATTCTAGTTCATGGACATGGGGTATCTTTCCGTTTACTTGTCTACTTTAATATTTTTCATCTGCATTTTACATTTTTATTGTGGAATCTTTTGCCTTTTTGGTTAAGTTTATTCCTAGTTATCATTGCTTTTGTAATGAAATGGCTTAGTTATTAAACTATTGGTGCATGGGTGTGCTTCATTTTTGTGTATTGATACTATATGTTGCAACTTTATTATTTCTAGTAGGTTGTGTAATCTTTAGTGTTCTCTCTCTCTCTGTCTCTCTCTCTCTCTCTCCCCCTCTCTCCCTCTCTCCCTCCCCCCCGTGTGTGTGTTTGTGTGTGTGTGTGTGTGTGTGTGTATGTGTATATATATGATCATGTCATCTGCAAACAGACAATTTGACTTCCTTTTTTTCCAATTTGGATGTGTTTTATTGCACTCGCCTAATTGCTCTAGCTAGGACTTCCAGTACCATGATGTCTACAAGTAAAATTAGCCACAGTAGTTCAAGATCTTAACTAAAAAGCTTTTAACGTTTCCCATTGATGATGATGTTAGCTGTGGGTTTGTCATATATATGGCCTTAATTGTGGTGAGATACGTTCCTTTTGTACTCATGTTTTTGAGGTTTTATCATGAAATAATTGTACAGCTTTTTTAGATTTGCTGAATGTGATACAGCACATTTATTTGTGTTTATTGAATCATTTTCGTATTCCTGGGTTGAATCCCACTTGATCATGATTTCTTTTTCTTGTGTTGTTAAATGCAATTTTCAAGTATTTTGTTGAGAATTTTTTGCATGTGTTCATCAGGGATATTTGCTTGTGGATATCTTTTTGTGTTGTATCCTGGTCTGGTTTTTGAACCAGGGTCTTACTGTCTCCTAAAGTTTTGAAGACTTCCTTTTTCTTAATTTCTTAGGGAATATTTTGAGTTAAATTTGTATTAGCTGCTTTAAAAATGTTTGATAGAATTCAGCAGTAGAATCATGACTTTTGTGGTTTTCTTTGATTTTTTTATTACAGCTTTAATTGCATTACCCGTTATTGGTGTTCAGGTTTTTTTAAATTTCTTTATCTTGGAAATCTGTTATGTGTCCAGAAATGTGTTCACTTCTCTTAGATTTTTTGATTTGTTTATGGGTGATTTTTAAAAATCTCAAAATTATTCATATTTCTCTTTTCAATTGTAATGTCTTTTTCATCTATGATTTCGAAATTTTTTTTCTTTTCCCTAGTCTAGTTGAAGCTCATCAATTTCATCAATTTTAATTTTTTTTTCCTAAAAAAAGCCCACCTCTTTGTTCCATTGACTTTTTGTATTTTTCATTTCTGTTTTAAAGTTTTTCTGTAATGTGTTTGATTTTTTTTCTACTAATTTTATTTGATTTTTCTTGCTTTTCTCATTACTTGAAGTGTACTGTCAGGTTGGCTATTTGAGATATTTCTGCTTACCTGACGGAGGCATTTATAGCTAGGCACTTTTCCTCTTACAGCTGCTTTTGCTGCATCCCACAGGATTTGTTATGCTGTGTTTCTATTCTTTCAATAAATTTTGTAATTTCCTTAATTTATTTATTCATTTCTTGTTCATGAGCATGTATTTTAATTTTTATGTATTTGTACAGATTGTAAAGTTCCTCCTGTTACTGATTTCTAATACTATTCTGCTATGGTCCAAAACGATACTTGATGTGATTTCTCTTTATAAAAAGTGTTGTGACTTGTTTTGAGCTAACACTGTCCTGGAGAATACTCCAGGCACTACTCAGTAGAACGTGCATTGTGCAGTTGTGGAGTGGAAAGCTATATGAATGTGTCTTAGGTCCGTTTGGTCTTATAATAGTTTTTAGACTAATTTATTTAACTTGTAATGTTGAAATATGCCATATTTGACTGAGGTGGAGAGAATACTACAGTAAGCCCTGTGTACTCACCACTCAGCCTCAACCAGTATCCAGACCTGGCCAGTCGTCTTTCTTTGTCCTTTTTACTTCTGCCCCTCCACAAAGCCATACTCAAAAGGCCTTGGGCCTTTAAATCTAAAGATTGGTGTAAGTATCATTTATAATTTTAAGGTAAAATGTTAATGTTTTAAAATGGTTACCTTCTTTAATGAGATTTTTTTTTTTTTGAGGAACCCATAGATACAGGCCCCAATTGTCTCAGATTAGTAGACTGAATTGTAAAGCTTACAGCATTTTCAGTACTAATTTGATGGTGTGACATTGCATATCCTTCACCTAATAAGGTATGCTTCAGGTGGAAAGACTCCACTTAATCATAGTGAGTGCAATGATTATGAAAATAAACGCTAAAAGTTTTATCCATAAGCTCTAATTTAAAGCATATTCTTTGTAATATAAGTTAGTAAACCACTTACTATCATATAGAGAGATACTACTTATTTTAGATTGAGGAAGAAAGCTAAAGGGAAACATATTGCTGTTTGAAAATATAAAAGTTTTTTTTTTTTTTGAGACTGATTTTTGCTCTGTCACCCAGGCTGGGAGTGAAGTGGCATGATCTCAGCTCACTGCAACCTTCGCCTCCTGGGTTCAACTGATTCTCCTGCCTCACTCAGCCTCCCGAGTAGCTAGGACTACAGGTACATGCCACCACACCCAGCTAATTTTTTTTGCATCTTTCTTAGAGACAGGGTTTCACCATGTTAGCCAGGATGATCTCAATCTCCTGACCTCGTGGTCTGCCCACGTTGGCCTCCCAAAGTGCTGGGAGGACAGGTGTGAGCTACCACACCCAGCCTAAAATAGGAAAGATATTTAAGTTTTGTGCTATGTTTTTCCAAAGACTAAGATTAAAGTCTCTGAATGGAAACTCCACAGAAACAGACTTTAGTTCAGTATGTATCATTAGTATATTAACAAATTCTTTTGCCATTTACGGAGGACTGGCTTTGTACCAGAGAACAAGACATATGTATTTACCTCTATTATTTCATCTGGCTATCCTTGTAACCTTTGAGGTATATTTTACTATCCTTATCTTACAGATGAAAAAACTGAGGTTCAGAGAGGTTCAAGGTAACTTACTGAGCTTCTAAGAGCTCGTGCCTCTCTTAATTATTAATAAAAATGTTATACTGCACTCTTAGTCATTTAAAATTAGAATTACTTATTTCAAGTTGTAATTAGGAATGTTTAAAACTTGACTCAAACTTTCAAAAAGAAAGAAAAACATTTGGCATGCTAAATTACTGCATTCTCCTGCTGATAACTATTTGACCTTCTCTTGGTCCCTGCTCGTGCCTCTCTTAATTATTAATAAAAATGTTATACTGCACTCTTAGTCATTTAAAATTAGAATTACTCATTTCAAGTTGTAATTAAGAATGTTTAAAACTTGACTCAAACTTTCAAAAAGAAAGAAAAACATTTGGCATGCTAAATTACTGCATTCTCCTGCATGCTAAATTACTGCATTCTCCTGCTGATAACTATTTGACCTTCTCTTGGTCCCTGGTCTACATGCATTTTGAATGTTTATTTGAGGGTTCAAGCCAACTTCCCTGAAAGTCACATTGAAGCTCTCATTTTGGAAGTGGGAGGTTATTGTTTACTCAGCCTCCTAATGGCTTTTACATTAGAAAAAGCATGTTTATAATTTCAGTAGGAAAATCATTTAACTGTGAAATAATGCTTTTGGATGCAGACTTGGGATGTTGTCTCATCGCAGACAGTCTTCACCTGTATTCTACTAAATCAGTTGGAAGAGGAGTAAGCAAATTGGGGTCTGGATTACATGATATTCTCAGGTCTTTTGTATGGAACTTCCTAAATGATTTGGCTGGAACATTTTCCTCCTTGCATAAATCTCTGTGAAGAAGGCACTCAGGGTCCATTCCAGCTCCCCATAGGCTGTTAATGAAGTAAGTCTGAAGTAATTCAAATAATTCCAATCTTCTCTTATTGCCACCTCTCCCCATCTTGTTCTGCTAATGCATTTTAGCTTTGTTTTGTCTCTGAAGAGTTTGGTGGCCCTACACTGTTTCCAGCCAGAAAGTTCTCTGGATTTTTATAACAATGTCAGTAACTTCTCTATACTGATAAGTGGACATTTTTCTGCATGAGTCTCTTGGACCTGGGTCTGACATTATATTTTCAAGTGATTTTCAGTTGGGATATAAGATCCATAAATTGCTGTTTTAAGGTACTACAGTTTAAGAGCCTTGTCTACATTTAGATCTTTTCCCTAACTTTTCCTTCCCTCTGATTGTGGAAAGTCAATATTTGCTGTAGTTTGGTAGTTCTGAAGTTATCCTAATATAATCACCTTCCTTCAGAGGTTTTACATACTTAGGACTTTTTAAAAACTTTTTCAAAAATGTTTGTGTCTGTTAGAGCTCATGTGGGGTTTCCTGCATAGCCAGGTGATTCTGTGTGTGCTCTGTTTTCTTCCACAGAGGATTTGTGTACTGCCAGAACGAGGAGCTGGAACTAGCATAGGTGGCTTTTGGCAGCAGTCAGTCTTTTCAACTGGCCTGACTTTGGATAATAAACCTCCAGGTCATTGACCAGAACATGAAGGCATAGTCTTTGACATTTTTGAGGCATTAAGGAGAGTTCCTGACATCATCAGAAGTAATAATAATATAGTTGATACATTTTCCTCTCAGAGTGGCATCCTTTTAATTGTTATAGTTTGGGCATTCTGGTTTGTTGTTGTTGTTGTTTGTTTTTATGTGTGTGTGTGCTACAGCCTATAACAAACTTATGATTAAGAAAAAATTCTAGCTGGGTGCAGTGATTCAAGCCTGTAATCCCAGCACTTTGGGAGGCCGAGAAGGGTGGATCACGAGGTCAAGAGATCGAGACCATCCTGGTCAACATGGTGAAACCCGTCTCTACTAAAAATACAAAAAATTAGCTGGGCATGGTGGTGCGTGCCTATAATCCCAGCTACTCAGGAGGCTGAGGCGGGAGAATTGCCTGAACCCAGGAGGCGGAGGTTGCAGTGAGCCGAGATTGCGCCATTGCACTCCAGCCTGGGTAACAAGAGCGAAACTCCGTCTCAAAAAATAAAAAAATAAAAAATAAAAAATTCTAGACAAAGATGGTATAAATGCTAGGTTTTTTTTTTTTTTTTTGAACCAGATCTATTTTGGGAAAACATCATTTCCTTATTCAATTTGTTCTAAATGGCCTCTCTGTGGGATAGGGAGCTTTGAAATTAGCCTAAAGTAGAATCATTGCATGCTAGGGATTAAGAGCTTGTCTTTAGTGTTTTTTTCTCTTATTTATTTATTTATTATACTTTAATTTCTGGGGTACATGTGCAGATCTTGCAGGTTTGTTACATAGGTATACACATGCCATGGTGGTTTGCCGCCTGCATCCCCCTGTCACCTACATTAGGTATTTCTCCTAATATCCCTCACCCTGCAGCAGGCCCCAGTGTGTAATGTTCCCCTCCCTGTGTCTTCATTGTTTAACGCCCACTTACGGGTGGGAACATGAGAGTTTGGTTTTCTGTTCTTGTGTTAGTTTGCTGAGAATGATGGTTTGCACTTTCATTCGCCCCCCTGCAAAGGACATGAATTCATCCTTTTTATGGCTGCATGGTATTCCATTGTGTATATGTGCCACATTTTCTTTATCCAGTCTAAGTCTTTGCTATTGTAAACAGTGCCGTAATGAGCATACGTGTGCATGTGTCTTTATGATAGAATGATTTATAATTATTTGGGTATATTTCCAGTAGTGGGATTGCTGGGTCAAATGGAATTTATATTTCTGGATCCTTGAGGAATCACCACACTGTCTTCCACAGTGGTTGAACTAATTCACACTCCCCCCAACAGTGTAAAAGCGTTCCTATTTCTCCACATCCTCTCCAGCATCTGTTGTCTCCAGATTTTTTAATGATAGTCATTCTAACTGATGTGAGATGATATCTCAGTGTCGTTTTGATTTGCATTTCTCTAATGACCAGCAATGATAAGCATTTTTTCATGTATTTCTTGGCCACACAAATGTCTTCTTTTAAAAAGTGTCTGTTTATATCCTTTGCCACTTTTTGATGGGGTTGTTTGTTTTTTTCTTGTGAATTTTAGTTCTTTGTAGATTCTGGATATTAGCCCTTTGTCACTTGCAAAATCTTTCTCCCATTCTGTTGGTTGCTGGTACATTGTTTCGTTTGCTGTGCAGAAGTTCTTGTCAATGCTTTTGGTGTTTTAGTCATAAGTCCTTGCCTGTGTCTATATCCTGATGGTATTGCATATGTTTTCTTATATGGTGTTAGGTTTTGTGTTTAAATCTTTAATTCATCTGGAGTTAATTTTTGTATAAGGTATAAGGAAGGGGCCCAGTTCAGTATTCTGCACATGGCTAGCCAGTTTTCCCAACACCATTTATTATACAGGGACTCTTTTCCCCATTGCTTGTTTCTGTCAGGATTGTCAAAGATCAGATGGTCGTAGATGTGTGGCATTACTTCCGAGGCCTCTCTGCCATGGCACCAGATGTATTACACTGCAGTTATCTGCTTTTCTGTCTGACTTCACTGTCCCTGCACACCTTTCAGTCTAGACCCTGTCCTACTCATCAGTGTATCCCTAGAACATTAACACAGTGCCTGACATTAGATTGATAATAATAACAATGATGGTAACTACCTTGCCTCAGTATCCCCTATGTGCCAGGCCCTGGGCTAGGCAATTTATAATCATTTTCTCTTCTACCTGTGAAGCATAACTATGGTAGGTTTATCTTACAGATAAGGCAACTGAGGCTAGACACCTAGTAAGCAAAGTTTTTTGTTGAAAGAAAGAATGCTGCTGAGAGAGAGTAAGTACTAAAGCTACACAGCCAATAGTAGCAGAAAGAAAGAATGCTGCTCAGAGAGAGGAAGTACTAAAGCTACACAGCCAATAGTAGCAGCACCAAAACTTGAACCTTTGGTTCTCTGCTGTGGAATTTGAACTCTACCCTGCAACTTTCTGCCTTTGAACCAAAGTTGGATTAAACAGTTAGAGTTGGCATCTGTGGCATGAGTGCCCAAGAGTAGTCACATCTAGAAGTTAAGTTGAATGTTAAATTTCTTGTCTGTCACTCAGCTGTCATTCCTAGAGAACAGTGACTGAGTCTCTTAGTCACCACTGTCATCTCCTGAGCACATAGTAGTTGCTCAATAGTTGCTGGATGAATAAAATGAAGAAATTAAAATAGATGCCCAGTTGACCTCATTTCTTGTCATAAATGCAGACAGATGGGAATGTCTGATATTTATTTGAAGCAGAAGTTATAAGACCAGGAATTAAACAGATGTTAAATCTCAAAACGTGGTTTACATTTGAAGTTATACTAGGTTTCTCTATGTTGTTGCAGAAATTTTGACACTGTCCAGGAAAGCAGGGTTGCAGGCCATGAACTGCATATGTGCATTGGGAACACTTTGGGAATACCACAGGCCAATTAGTAGCTGTCAACTTTCTAGACTTCTGGAACTGTATATTCAAAGTATGGTTGCATTGACTAAATGAGTTTTTACTTTTGAACTGTGTATAAATCACTTGAGGGGTCAGAGAGAGCCTCCAGGAAACCAGTGCCCCTCCGCAAAGTAATAGGAAATTGAACATTGTTCTTACTGTTCCCAGAAGGCATCTGATGACCTCTAATTATTTTTATTTTGAGTTTCTCAGCTCTTCTATTTCTGGATTTAAAAAATAAAAAAAAAAAAAAATAGAAAAAATAAAACCTAGCCAGAAGGTATTTGTGGTTATTCTTTTCCCTCATTGTAAGTGCTTATCTTTGGCAGTAAAAATTAATACATAGCTACACATTTAACGTGCAGTGATGCAAAGCTTATTCATTATGCTGAAACAGAAGAACGTTTAATATTAGAAGCACATGCCTTCATATCTAATATACAGAATTGGTGTTTGTCTTTTCCTCCTGATGAACTTGGTGAATTTAATAATCTCTCATGTGCTAAGTTAGATCTTTCATTGGCCTTCATTTTTTTTTTTTTTTGAGATGGAATCTTGCTCTGTGTTGACAGGCTGGAGTGCAGTGACACAATCTCGACTCACTGCAACCTCCCCCTTCTAGGTTCAAGTTATTCTTTGCCTCAGCCTTCCGAGTAGCTGGGACCACAGGCACGTGCCACCATGGTTGGCTAATTTTTGTATTTTCAGTAGAGACCAGGTTTCACCATGTTGGCCAGGGTGGTCTCGACCTCTTGACCTCGTGATCCACCCACCTCGGCCTCCCAAAGTGCTAGGATTACAGGCGTGAGCCACTGCACCCGGCCATATTTTTTTACTTTGTTTCTCCTTCTCCCTCTTCTCAGCTTTCCCTCTTGGCTTTCTTTATCTCTTTTTTTTCCCTTCTTTCCATGTTCATTTAAGAACTTTAAGTTAGCCTTTGTATTAGGTACTGGAGATACAATAATGAATAAGACACAGTTCTTGTCCTTTAAGTGAAATTAATAATCTTAAAAGAAATGTCAGAAAGTGCTGTTTCTCTAAAACTTTGCTCTAATAAGTGTTAGATACGACATACATGCATAAGAAGTTATTTGTATTAACAAGAACCTTTACATCTGTTGCATGACCTTTCATATTTATTCTATCACATGAACTTGTATATTTTTGCCATATAATTTGTGTATATTTTTCTTAGATATAACTGTTTTATTTTTACCAGGAAGCCTAGTGAATTCTAATCTCAGACATAATAGCATTAACAATGAACTGATAGGATTAATTGAATATATCTGTTTGTGTCTCTAAAGATGATTTCCTCCCTTTCATGCCCAGGTGTACCAGGTAGTGCCAGTGCCAGTTACTCATCTCCCTGTTGGCAGCACCATGAGCACCGTGCACCTGTCTTCAGATGGCACTTACTTACATTGGACCTGGTCTCCCGCCAGCCTGAAAGAGAAAACACCAAAGGAACATTGTGTCTTCATGGACATTTTTGAACTTGCGGTTAGTTTTAACTTTTTAATTTTCTCACTTACGTTTTTGTAGAAACGTTTGTTTGCTTTCTTATCATATTGATGTACAACGGGCCTAACACCCTTGCAGCATGTACAGTGTGTTCATTGTTGCCTACATCCACTGCACCTGCACCTACACACTCTGCACCTGCTGCACTTGCACTCTCTCCACCTTCAGCCACTGCACCTCCTACCTGCTGCACCAAACCCTCTACACCTACATCCAATACACCTACTGCCTGTTGCACTTACACTCTACATTTACACCCACTTTACTGGTGAGCCAGGTGACCATCACCACATACATGAAGGGTGGGTAACCTGGGGGTCAGCCGCAATGTGAGTACAGCATCTTCATCCTTCATCCTGCTCTTCTTCAGACTGTCCAGCCTCAGCATCATCTGCGCTGTGAGTGTTCAGTGCTGCCTGGCCACCAACTACCTACTTCAACAACCATGACATGCACCACCTGTGGGCGGCCTCACATTATGTGCGGTCTTTGTGCTCAGCTTGCTCTTCTGCGCTCTGCCCACATGGAACTCCCTAGCTTGACACTGCGGTACTCGAAGAACCAGTTCTTCATCACTGGCCCACCAGCTTCAGGGCGCCGCCACCTACTCCCATTGCAGGTAGCTTCAGCCCCTTTTTCAGTCTCCCCTCTTGGCCTCTTCATCCTGCTCCCATGTGGCTCTGTTCTGCCTGCATCACCAGGTCGTGTGCTGTACCTCGCTGGGCACCCAGCAGCACCATGGAGCTTCCACTGCTGCTGGGTTGGGTGGCTTTCGTTGCCTTCTGGTGCCACCTCTCCTGCCCTGCCATCCCTCAGCCTCAGTGACCTTTGCTGCTCCCAGAGTTTTGGCAACATCGTGAGTGTCAAGGTCCAGATGGTCTCTCCCTTATCACGGCCTCCCTGGTGGTGCTTACCTGCTCCATCCCACTCCCTTGGTGAGGGACCAAGGCTGGGGCCCCACTTGGCCCTTTTCCAGCATCCATCTCCCTGCTGTGTTCCTGGCTCCTGCTTTCCCAATGAGTCCTTGATGGTGACTGTGTCTCCTTCAGGTCATCTGGAATTCCCACACTGGGCTTCTCAGAGCAGGCAACACCCTCTTTGAAGTCCTGACTGCGGAGGAAAAGTTAAATACTAAATTTAAACTCAATTGAACATGGACACCAACAATGGTCTCCTAGTCTGGGAACGAGTTAAGTGACCCCCTTGAGGCGTTTATCCAGCATTGTTTTGGAGAAATCTCTGTTTCAGTCTTTTTTTATACATTAGTTATTGAAAAACAACAGACAATTACAGAAACAAGTTGACATTTCCGTGTTCCTTAAGCCTGGCCACAAAAGGCCCTCCTGACTGAGCCTTATGTCAAACAAGTTGCTACAAGAAGAGCTGGGGTCCCACACTGCACCTAAGCTCCATGAGACCCTCCTCATCTGTGCACTGATGAGTGGCCATGGCCCACTCTGGAGCCCAGGCTGTTGCTCCTCAATGTGGTGGTGAATCCTCCATAGCTCAATGAGTGTAAATATCTTTTCTCTTCTCCCCTTCCCATTGCAATTGCATATTATATCAATCTGCTTACTATATCATTTGCTTATTATATCTGTATTGCCGTTTACATGGAATAAAGGTGGTTTTCCTTAAAGGTATCTGTGTGTGTCTTCTCCCCTTAATGTGATTCCCACACAGAACAGTACCCTAAAGGGATTTAGTGGGTGTTTTGCCCCTACATCCCCTAGTTTGTTTTTCTGAAAGCTTGGGTTCCTTTCACTCCCGGGGCAGCCCTTACCCTTGCTGCCCGACACTGGCCAAGTCTTTGGGAACACCCCCCACCTGCTCTCTTAGACAGGGAGGGAGCTTGCTGTAGTGTGACTTAGCCCAGGTCTCCACACCACGACTGTGAACTGCAGAGCCTGAAATGACAATGGATGGTGATCTTTCCATTGTAAACCATCTCTGAGGAAAGTAAAGTTTTTGTTGTGTTGAATCATGCAAGGCTTTTGGATTTTTCTCCATGAATTGTGTAGAATTTTAAAGTTAAAAGACATATCAGAGGATTTTTAGTCTAAATTCCCTCACTTCACTGAGGGAATGAATTATTTGCTTAAATCAGTCCAGCGGAACCTACATAGTCAAGCTAGGATCTCTGCTTTTTACCATGGTGGTTCCTGGGAGAACAGCTTTTAAAGCACCCAATTTTAACTCATCCACAGGACATGGTTCAAACTCAGTTCTTTTCATTCTGTCTAGATAAATGAAGCAAGATTTCTCAGGGATGCTAATTATGGACAGGCTGATACATAGGATACTGAATTTGAATTCTCTACAGCTATGAGAGGTACAGTAGCGACACAGGATCTGAGTTTCAGAGATAGGTATCTTGTTTATTCAAGCCAAAGCCCTACAGCTTTAATGGACCTGAACCCATCTAATGCCAGACCCAGTTCATGTATTGCTTCATGTCTCCTAGAATTTTGGCCTTCGTAAAGTGGGTTGGAGTTTTCGTACACTTTGGACAACAACTTTTAAAAATTGCCTTTGGGTTAACTTTTAAATATATAAGCAGGAAGTCTCAAATCCTGTCTAGTTCGCTACTTTGCCTGTGGTTAAAACAGAATGCACCAGAAGCAGGTGGGAAGAAAAATGTAACACTTCATCTGGAGTTTCTCTTGGAAGTGGCTAATTCTGAGTTCTCTCTCTCAAAGCACTGCATTATTAGAGATTAAATTATCAACTGGAAATGAGATAACTGCTTTCTTTATACTTTATTTGAGAGCAAGAGAAAATAAATGTAAATGTAATGGGCTATTATTTCTTCCTTTTTTTGTTGTTTGTCTTCTTGAGACAGTTTTGCCCTTGTTGCTCAGGACGGAGTGCAATGGTGAGATCACTGCTCACTGCAACCTCTGCCTCTTGGGTCCAAGTGGTTCTGCCTCAGTCTCCCAAGTAGCTGGGATTACAGGTGCCCACCACCATGTCCAGCTAATTTTTTGTATTTTTAACAGAGATGTGGTTTCATCATGTTGGCCAGGCTGGTCTTGAACTCCTAACCTCAGGTGATCCACCCACCTTGCCTTACCTAAGTGTTGGGATTACAGGCTAGAGCCACTGCTCCCAGTCCTCCTTCCTTTTTAAAATTAATACTGTCCAAACATCTTTGATGTAAATATTCTAATTTGAAGATCTAGAGGAAAGAAATTATTAGGGCTGTATTTGTGGTTTGCAGATTAACCACATTTCCACTAACAAAAAATACTTTCCACTATGTATAATGTCAACTTGTTAAGACATTTGGGACAACTTGTTAGACATTTTTCCAAATGCCACAACTTCTGCATCAGACTCAACAACAAACTGAAAATCAAAAATACTTGAGAAAAAAAGTAAAAAACAATACAGCAATGAAAAATACTAATTGAAAACAGTACAGTATAACAACTTACATAGCATTTACTTTTGGTTAGGTAATACAGTAAGATGACTTAAAATGTACAGGAGGATGTGCATAGGTTGTATGCATGTTGCATCAGGAACTTGAGTGTCTCTGGAGTTGAGTATTGGTGGGGACTCCTGAAACCAATCCTCCACAGATACTGAGGGATTTCTATAACAATCACCAGCAGAGAGTACGAAGAGTAAAGGTCTCGGTTTTACACAGTGTTGGGTTCAAAACCTGGCTCTGTCAATTCCTAATTGATTCCTATTCCACAAATAAAGCAATCTTTTTCTTTACAGTGGTAATTTCCCAGGTTGCTATAAGAATCAAGTGGAGCCTAAGTGAGAATCTGGTTTATCTTAGACTATGAAACACTATCAGTTTCCTTTTCCTCTGAATTCACTGCTGTTGAGCATAAATAACATTCCTGAAATTTAATTCATCCTTTCTGAATAATTAGATTATTCTCTCTTCTGATCATCTTTGCCTTGAATCATTTTTTTTGACATTAAGTCGTTAATGGATGCAGCAACAGTTTACCCAATGACACCAGTACAGTGAATGCCAAAAAAGCTTCTGGTAAAATCAAGGCTTTAATGTGGGAGTGTTATTCTAGGGAGTAGACAATGGTGGTGATCAAGCCCTGAAGGGGGTGAATATAATTCTATCCATGGGTGGTTGCCTAAGCTAGGCCCCACCTTCTGACTAAAGAAAAACATGACAGACTAGGTCTTTCTCAAGACATTTCTAGTATGATGAGGCAGACCTCAAAGAAAAACATTTCAAAGAGTATTTAATTTCAGTTGTATTAGGGTTAGAATAAGTAAAATGTAGCCTAGTGTTTCTTAGGGTCATCAGCAAAGTGAGATTTCAGGCCACCTGTAACACTAATGTCTGGCCATATCACTCAAGCTAGTCTCAGTTTAAAGCTATCCACTGCCTCTGAAGAACCTGTCCCAATGTCACCACACAAAAATGAACAGGAATTTACTGCATGTGAAATGCAGAACAAACTTACACTGAAAGTTAAGGCCGCCCTATCTAGTTTCATCGTCCGGCCATATCACTCAAGCTAGTCTCAGTTTAAAGCTATCCACTGCCTCTGAAGAACATGTCCCAATGTCACTTGTCACAAAAATGAACAGGCACTTACTGCCTGTGAAATGCAGAACAAACTTACACTGAAAGTTAAGGCCACCCTATCTAGTTTGATCTTATTTCTAGCATTTCTACTGCTTCCCTCTTTGTGGCTCTTGTTTGTAGGTAGATTCAACTGCTCTGCTCTAACTGAAACATGCTGTGAAACTTCTCAGATACCCTGACCCAGGTCAGATCTCCATTTTCTGAGTACCAACAGTTGAAACTTAATGTAGTTTATCTCTCAATATAGATATATGAGTACTTGTCTTATGTCCTTACTAGATAGTAAGCTCCTGAAGGATAGAATCAGTATCCCACTCATGTCAGTACCATGGAACTTATAGCAGAGTAATGTATGTTTCTTAAGTGCAGGCTAAATAAAACATTTTTATATGCCTAAAGATGATTAAATTCAAAAGGGAAGATCATTCTGATATCCATTTTAATTGTATTCCCCCTAAAATTGTACATCTATAATTCTGATTTATCATATATAATGCAATGCTAAACGCTGCATCATCTGAGTAATTTCACAGAGTAGTTAATCTTAACATCTTGTTTTACAGATAAATTATTTTCTAAGGAAAAAAAATCTTAAATCACAGGCTTACAATACAGTTAAATACCTTTGTTCTTACTATAAATTACAAATTTTGCTAAATCCAAAAAGAATAAGAGCTTTCTGGAGAAAGTGCTGCTTCCAATGCAGACAAGGAAAGGAAGAACAGAATGAACTTGAGGCCTCTTGGGCCAGAAAAAGAAAATACTAAAAAATGAATGGGACGTTTGTCAAAGGCCACATAAGTGTACTTGAAGGAGCTTTTATTTGTCACATTTTGGACAATTTGGGCAGGAACATATAAATGACAGGAATGGATTATTATATATTGAATAAAAAAATCTTGAGTCTAATCACTAGAAAGGGAACAGTGGAAGAGAAAGTGTTTGTTTTTTGTTTTTGTTTTTTGTTTTCCAACAATTCCAATATAGAAGAAATAAAAGCAACAGAAAATCAACGTGTTAAAACCGCCACAGTAACTGGTTTAAGCAAGAGTCACCAATAAACACTAAAGGAATATGGATGATTAGAATATTTATATAGTCTGAAGGTATCACTCAGCCTATTGCTCCACAAATTATAAAGGGACAAAATTACCTTTACAAAAACAAAATCTGTGGACTGCATGTGAATTAAATAATCATTACCATAAAACCCAGATAGCCTGACATTCTGTGCCTCCTAACGTAATGCACTACAAGGAAACAGTATCACTGACTAGGGTTCCCTGCCAAAGGTTTCCCCTTAATTTTATCATGAGGAAACATTCATACACATCCGTGTTAGCCTGGAGTCATTAATAACATCACTGTAGTATGTTTTTGTAAAGCTGGGAGATTTTTGGAGACTAAAGAGATGACAACTTAAATGCAGAATATGACCTTAGGCTGGGTTCTGAACTGTGCAGATAGCTACAAATAACATTTTAGGAAAATTTGTGGAGGGCACAATTGAATGTTGAACAATAATACTGTATCAATGTTAAATTCCTAGGTATGTTGATTTGTGTTTATGGAGGAGAAACATCCTTGTTCTTAAGAAACACACTGTTGAAGAATATGATGTGAAGCATAACTCGAGAGTTATTACACACACTGTCATCATGCACACATAAATCTGTAATTCAAAGGGAAAGAAAGCCAATGTGGCAAAATAATGAAATCATTCAATTTGGAATATACCTTCGAAACAAATTTTTTTTTAGACAGTCTTGCTCTGTCACCAGGTGCCAGGCTGGAGTGCAGTGGCACGATCTCAGCTCACTGCAATCTTGCCTCCCAGGTTCAAGCGAATCTCCTGCCTCGAACCTCTCGAGTAGCTGGGACTACAGGTGCACAGCACCATGCCTGGCTAATTTTTTTGTATTTTTAGTAGAGGCAGGGTTTCACCGTGATGGCCAGGATGCTCTCGATCTCTTGACCTCATGAGCCATCTGCCTCAGCCTCCCAAAGTGCTGGAATTACAGGTGTGAGGCACCACAGCTGGCCAGGAGGTGTTTTTCAGTCCAAATATCAGAAAGAAAAGCACTGCAGCACCTATTTTCTAAAAAAAAAAAAAAAAAAAAAAATTATAACTGCCACAGGCCTTATTTATTCTGTCATAAACTGTTTTAAACACGATTACATTTTTGAAGTTTCTTCATGTGAAATACTAACTTTAAAATTTTTTTGATATTCCCAGTAGATCTTCAAAGTTAACTCTTAAATACTAAATGTGCAAAATAAATGCACACCTCACAGTAAGTCCAAAATATAACAACCCAGTTAATGCAAATAGTGTGGACAAAAATCTGATGACCACACGGATCTGACCACCTCAACAGTTACACGTGACCTTGTTTTCTACTAAGCCCAATTACAAAGTGGGTGGGGTTGAATTCAGGGCTCTGTTCATCTTGTTCTGACTAGAAAAATGGTGTGTCCATCGAGGAGAGGCCTTGGCAAGCCATGGCCGTGATGCGGAAATGTAGTGAGGGGCTTGGAAAATGGCACTCAGAGCAGACACTGGGTTTTAGAGCCTCAAACTACAGAAAGCCCGCCACGTTCAAGGCCTGCTTTCACCAAAATCTAGCAATGTAGCCTCAAGCAAACCACTTCACTTCTATGGGCCTCAGTTTCTACATCTGCAAAATGAGACTGGCAATCACACCCCAGCCCACAGAATTCAGAGCCAAATGAGAAGACTAGAGCTGAGCTGCCAAGGGACTCTTTTAATGATGAGGTGGGGAAACTGAGGCCCATAGAGGGCTAGGGCTCTGCTACTGCCACCAAGAGCCAGTGATGGACCTGAGATGAGAAGCCAGGACTCCTGCCCCGAGGTCCCCGGGCTTTCCTCAGGCTGGGGAGGGAGTGCGGTGATCTGGGAAGGGCAGCCCTCCTGCCGTTTCTCTCCGGACGGGGGAAGGATGCTGGGTGAAGGGTGAAAGGAAGAGGCTGCAGAAGGCAGGGAAGCCTCAGCTCACACTGAGGCTGTGATTTTTTTAAAATGCAGACAGTGCGGTCCTTCCCATACCTGCTCCATTCCTCTGAAGCCCTGGTTGTGAAGGGCCAAGTCTGAGTCCAAGTCTGCTGCTCGGCCTTCCTGGCTGCAGACTCCTGGGGCCCCCGCAGGTTGCAGCGGATCCGATCCCCCAGGGCTGTGCCTGTGCCTGCAGGTCCTGGTAGAGCTTGCGGCTCTGGAGGTCAGTCCAACGTCAAGGGCACGACTGAGACAGGGCTACCCGAAGCGCACAGAGGCTGTCGGTGTCAATATGAGGTTTTCTGGGGTGCCTGGCATTCCTAGGAGTGGAAGCCGCTGATGAAATCAAAGCTGCCTGCTCCTTCAGGAAGACTTGGCTCCCACAGCTGGCGAAGAGAAAGCTGAGCAGCACCAGGAGGATTTGTGGGCGCTGCTGAGGGCTTCCGTGCAGGGACAGTGCAGCAGGCAGCCTGGACGAAGAGGGCATGGCAACCCCCCAGGGCCAGGGGAAGTTTAGCACGGAGGCCACCGGCGGCCCGGCGTGTTCTCCATCCCTGGAGCAGTGCAGGGCCCCATGGACGCCGTGAGAAAGTCACGGTCCTGGGACATTGGGTCCAGCCTCTTGGTAGAAGCAGGCGATAAACGCACTCCAAGCAGCCTGAGCACCAGCCAGGCTGTGGTGCCCACCTAGCCCAGCGTGAGTTTCTCGTGGCGCAGGAAATTGGCTAGGGTGGGAGCCCACCTATAGGCAGCCGGAAATTCAAAGATCTGCTGCTCCAGCGCTGCCACCAGCTGCAGGCAGCGGAAAGCGACCTCGTGTGGCGCCCCAGGCATGCGCCCATCTGACCCCACAGGTTGCCGCCTCCTCGCGCCACTCGGATTCCACATCCTCCTGGCTGAGCCCATGGCCAGTCTGCCCGCGCGCTGCCTCTGCTGCCCTCCCTGGTCTGCAGGACACACTCAGGCGGCCTCCTGCCCTGGGCGCGCGGGCTGCGCAGAACAGCAAGGCCCAGCTTCCAAGAAACTTTTGATAATAATTCACTTAATCTGTTCATGCATAAGATTAATAAATGTAACTAGTTTCCATTATATTGGACTTGTATGTCTTGATTCTGTTCACGATATATGAGCTAAATTTGGATGAAATATTTATTGCATAGAAAGTTATATTTCTCTTTGTGTGTTGACACTTAATTAAGTGGAAGGAATAACGTAAGATTTCTGGCAAAAGAAGCTCCTTACTCATATTTTCATGTGGTGCCATTGTTTTGTAGGATAGCAATAATAAAAGTGATCATTGCATTTTTCCCATCCAAAATGAGTCATCCGGTGGTTTCCTAAAGGAAAAAGAATAAAAACCTGCAGGCAGATCGGCTGCATGCGCTTCACATTGTTTTTAATGTACTGGAAAATATAGTAATTTGAATACTTCAGAGGCTCTTTTTACTCCAAAATTTGTTCACTTTTACTCCAGGGGATGGTTAAGAATTATCATTAGATGGAAAGAGGAAAAAAAGGTGTTCATTTCTAACGGGTGACAAAAGAATAATATATTTTTTTATTTATTCTGTGATCTTTTCCCCCGAAGGAAAAGAGATTTAGGAAGAGAAAAACCACCAATAGCTATAAACAGGTCATCTGCAGATTATTATTTTACTGGCAAAGTTTATAAGATTTCCCTTTTATTTGCATGTCTAAACTAGCAAACCTCTATCTCATAGAGTATAATATTTTTTTCTACAAATGTGTTAGTTCTCAATGCCAAGACTCCTGAACCAGGAAGGAACATGTAATTGCTTGGCAGTGTAAGGAGACAGGAAAATGGTGAGAAGCAGACACAGAACTTGAAAACTTGTTGCTCTGGGGACATTCAGCACAGGGTCAAACCATCCTATGCACACTGGCCGACCCTGCAGGCATCACCTAGGCTGTTTATAATTTTTTCTCAGGTTTCAACATTTATAGGGAATATGTGAATTACTGGACTCATGTATTTCTGCAAAATGACCTCATCCTGGCAAAGTGGACCAGATGAGCTATCACTATACTTCCAATGAAGAAAAAAGATGACACTGGGGTGTGGCCGTAGTCTGTAGAGAGATGGCTTGATTCAGAGTGTGAATCACAGTAGGGCAGGACTAGTGAGGCTTCAGGCTCAAGGGGGGTGTGCAGCAACTGGCAAAAAGCAGAGACTGAGTGTGGCATTAGCCTTGGGGTTCTGGGACCAACCCTACGCTTTCTGTTGGTGACACCTTGAAGAATTTCCACTTGGATTTTGGTTTATCATATGCAACATCATGATTGTTATAGCTGAGACTCGGCCTAATAATTTAATGAGAAAATACGTGTGAATTGCCAGGGACAATTTAACAAATTTTGTTTGCCTACCTCTTTTTAGGTCTTATTTTCCTTATCTGAGGTATGCAGATTCTGGCTTCTAACAACTCACATTCTTTTTTATTATTATTATTATTATTATGTGTGTGTGTGTGTGTGTGTGTGTGTGTGTGTGTGTGTACCTACATGCATGTGTTTTAAGAACCCAGACCAATGAGGAGACCAGTGTCACTTTCAACTCGCTGGTCCCTGTTTCACTCTACATGCTGGAATCAAGCCAACTTCTCTTCTCCCTTCCCCTTCCCTCTCCAGTTTTGCTCCTGCTACCAAAAGGCACTGCCACCCACCACCACATGCCTGTCTCTCTGCCCACTTAACCTTACCTTCTGCCTTAGAGCTCTGCTTCCCCATGGAGAAAGGTTTCCTTCCAGAGGTTTCTTTAAATACAAAACCAGGTCAATAGCAATCCTTCAACAAATATTTAATAAACTCCTATTAAATGTCAGGCACTATCCTTGGTGTTGCAGCAAAGTGATGGGTGATATAGCAAGGCTGGTCTCTGCCCTTCTGGGCTTAAGGTTAGCAGGAGAAATGAGAATTAAACAAAGATATCCATAGACACCGAGAAGACCTCAGATTGTAAGGATGCTAAGTAGGGCCAAAAGTCATTGCCATGAGCAAGAATAATAGAGGCCTGTTTTCAACTAGGAGAAGGTGGGAGAAAGGCCTTTTTGAGGAAGGTCTCTGATGGCTCACTTTGACCTGCAGTCATTTTCTTACGTGAGCCTGACATGTGGGTGTGCATAGGTGCTGGTCAGGGAGGAGGCACTGTCCAACCATCTTCTAAGAATGAGTGTGATTGGGCCAATGGTGGGGAGGTGATGTGTGACCCCACCACCAACCAACCTCTTCAACACTTAAAATCCTCTTACTCCTCTGTTGAAGCCCTGTTCACCATTCTGGAAAGGCTCCCATCAACATTTTCTTACACAAATACACCAATAGGTAAACAGGAAGCAGGAGAAGTAATGACAAATGTTACCAAGACCGCATGATAGGGTAACATTATGGGGTTAAAGTGGAAAAGAAGGGAAGTGGCTGTTGAGCATAGACCCCAAATAAATAAACAAACAAAGACAGCATATTGGAACAGAATTCCTGGCATAAGAATAGGCATGCAGGGAGGCATGAGACAGGAGGAAGTTGGCTTGTTCTACAGCTACAAGGACAATATCAAAGAGACAAATGAAGATTTGGAGAGAGGAACAGAGGCCTCAGAAATAACACCACACATTTATAACCATCTGATCTTTGACAAACCTGACGAAAACAAGCAAAGGGGAAAGGATTTCCTATTTAATCAATGGTGTTGGAAAAACTGGCTAGCCATATGACAAAAATGAAACTTGACTCCTTCCTTATACCTTATGTAAAAATTAACTTGAGGTGGATTAAAGACTTAAACGTAAGACCTAAAACCATGAAAACACTAGAAGAAAACCTAGGCAATACCATTTAGGACATAGGCATGGGCAAAGACTTTGTGACTAAAACATTAAAAGCAATGGCAAGAGGAGCCAAAATTGACAAATGGGATCTAATTAATCTAAAGAGCACAACAAAATAAACTATCATCAGAGTGAACAGGCAATCTACAGAATGGGAGAAAATTGTTGCAACCTATTCATCTGACAAAGGGCTAATATCCAGAATCTACAAGGAACTTAAACAAATTTAGAAGAAGAAAACAAACAACCCCATCAAAAAGTAGGCGAAGGATATGAACAGATATTTCTCAAAAGAAGACATTTATGCAGCCAACAAACATATGAAAAAATTCTCATCATTTGTCATTAGAGAACTGGAAATCCAAACTACAATGTGATATTGTCTCATGCCAGTTAGAAAGGCAATCATTAAAATGTCAGGAAACAGGCTGGAGAGTATGTGGAGTTTACACTGTTGGTAGGAGTGTAAATGAGTTCAATCATTGTGAAAGACAGTGCGGCGATTCCTCAAGGATCTAGAACCAGAAATCCCATTTGACCCAGCAATGGGATTTAGACTTGTGGAACAGAACAGAGGCCTCAGAAATAACACCACACATCCACAACCATCTGATCTTTGACAAACCTGAAAAAAACAAGCAATAGCAAAAGGATTCTCTATTTAATAAATGGTGTTGGGAGAATGCCATTTATTAATGATGGGATTATAACCAAAGGATTATAAATCATGTGCATGTAAAGACACATGCACACATATGTGGATTGCAGCAATATTCACAATAGCACAGACTTGGAACCAACCCAAATGCCCATCAATAATAGAATGAATAAAGAAAATGTGGCACATATACACCATGGAATACTCTGCAGTCATAAAAAAGGATGAGTTCACGTCCTTTGCAGGGACGTGGCTGAAGCTGGAAACCATCATTCTCAGCAAATGAACACAGGAGCAGGAAACCAAACACTGCATGTTCTCACTCATAAGTGGGATTTGAACAATGAGAATATATGGACACAGGGAAGGGAATATCTCACACCAGGCCTGTTGGGGGTTGGAGGGCTAAGGGAGGGATAGATAGCATTAGGAGAAATGCCTAATGTAGACGATGGGTTGATGGGTACAGCAAACAACCATGGCACATGTGTACCCATGTAACAATCCTGCACATCCTGTACATGTATCCAAGAACTTAAAGTATAATTTAAAACAAAATGGACAGAGACACAGTGTCTCTCTACCAAAGAAGTACCCTAAATTAAATAAAACCAGAAAAAAAGGAAGACCTTTTTTTCAAACTATACCTCCACCCACGCCCTCTGCCCAGTCCCTCCCCTCTCAAAACAACAACAACAACAAAGCAAAACTTGAAATTACCAAAGACATACCAATTAATAGAGAACCAAACTTTCATTAGTTTTGGAAACTATGAGTGTCACACATTTGGAAGAATGTTTATATTCAGTGACATTAGTAAAGTAAAATGATGGTAAGCCAATTCTTACAGCATTTTTGAGAGAAAAGTCCAGGGACTTGTCATTACTCTTAAGCAGCCAAGAGAATGCTCTAATTACCTTCTAATTTGGAGACAGTAGGCCCCCGAGCAAGTTCCATTTGTAAAGCATATAAAAACTATAATTAAACACACTTTACATCACAAAATGGCAGCATTATCATTGAATTTATCAAACTTAAATGTTTACTAGTGATTTTCTTTAACATATTATAAGACAAAATTAAATGATGAAAAGCACCTCCACCAATTTCTAGAATAGTTTTTGTTACTGTGTAGTTTAATAACATTTTTCTGACAATAGCTCTATTTGCCTATATATAAAGAAGAGGTGTGATAAAGTGACTTCAGACTGAGCTTTTAAGGCATATTGAAGAAAAAGCATAAGAAATGCTGCATCACTTCTTTCTTCCTTACTCCTTCCGTTCACCGTATTTCACCATTTCAAGCCTCAAGTATTTTCTTCAGTGCCTAACAGAATAGAAACTACCTTGGGGTTCTAGCACCTGACCATGAACACTTTTTTATACTTAGAACATGAGTAACTCCTAATCCACTACTTACACTGCAGATGAGAGCTGAAATGTTCCTCCACAGATATGCTCTGATCTGCTTGTTTGGTTTTGGTTTCTTTTTCTTTTTTTGAGACAGAGTCTCGCTCCATTGCCCAGGCTGGAGTCCTCTGCAGCCTCCGCCTCCATTACCCAGGTTCAAGCAATACTCCTGTCTCAGCCTCCCGAGTAGCTGGGATTACAGGCGCCTGCCACCGTGCGCACCTAATTTTTGTACTTTTAGTAGAGATGGGGTTTCTCCATATTGGCCAGGCTGGTTTTGAACTCTTGGCCTCAAGTGATCTGCCTGCCTCGGCCTCCCAAAGTCCTGGGATTTCAGGCATAAGCCATCGTGCCAGGTCATGATCTGCTTATTGACAAGATTGGATGATACCGTTTCACTCCAGTTCCCAAGACAAGATTTCACACAGTGTGGTTGTGTGTGGACTAAGTTAACAGTGAACGGTAGGTACATTCCTCTTTGTAAATTAGGGGGAAATGTTTGCAGGCCAAATATTCTTAAAAGAGTGGGAATACATCATTAAATAAAAACAAAACCATTTCTCAATAAAATAAAACTTGACAGTATGACCTTAGAGGTTCCCAGGCATACACTGATTTTCCCTGGAGCTCCATGCCACCCCCTGCCACCCAGTCCTCCACCGGATCCACCACTGCCCATTTCCCCCACTCCAACCCCGCCACTCGTTCCCACCACCCGGATCCTCGAATGGATCCACCACCACCTGTTCTCCCCACTCTGAACCCGGCATCCCATCCACCACCAGATCCACCGCCACCCATTCCCACCACCCCGACCCTGCCACCAGATCCGCCATGGGATCCACCGCCACCTGTTCCCCCCATTCCGGCCCCTCCACCGATTCTTACCACCCTGTTCCTGCCACCCATTCCCACCACCCAGATCCACCACCACCCATTCCCACCACCCAGATCCACCACCACCCATTCCCACCACCCAGATCCACCACCACCCATTCTCACCACCCCGCCCCCGCCAGCGGCTCCCTCCAGGCCGTTTCGCCCCCAGGTCCTGCCAGTCTGCCCGTCTGCCCGCTTGCAGCTCTCGGTTTGCCTCGGGTCATGGGACCAACATTTCCCAGGTCTGCAGCAGAGTTGGCAGAGGCACCAGAGGAGATACCTGGGAAGAAGGCGCCTAAGAACCCACAACCGAGCTCCACGGTGGCCGAGGCCAGCCAGGGTCAGCTGGAAGCTGAGTTTATGCTCTACTCAGGAGACTTGAGGACAAACTGAAGACCACACCTTTAGGAATTAAGAGTTCTCTAAGATCCTTAAGCAATCGATGCTGCTGTGTGTGCACATGTGTGCATGTATGTGCACAACTGAGTGTGTGCTTGTGTAAGTGTCCATGTGCATGCACATGTGTATGCTTGTGTGTAGATGCTGGTTTCTGCTCCAATCCTCCCATGCTAGTTTTCCACCTCCCAAAATAAAAGCTATAACTCTCTGCAAAGTGATAGACCTGAACGTGGTATAAGCTATGTATTTATATCATTTTATTTTGCTATGTATATATTTAAGAAACTTTTATTGACCACCTGCAATCTACCTGAAATGGTCCTAGGTAGTGGTGAGTAAGACACAGCATGTGTCCTCAAAATGCTTTTACAATCTTGCTGGGAGCCATATATTAAACACAAATATAAATGAGCATTTATAATTAGAAATGATGGCACCTTCTCTGAAGGAAAAACTGGGTGCTGAGAGAAAGAGAAAATCACAGGGCAGATCTAACTTTGATTATAGGGAGTAGTTGGTCAGGGAAAGCTCGTTCTGAAGAAGTAATATCTCATCCATTGTTTTATCCAACATTGAACAAATATTTATTGAACATCCACTACTCTTGGTGTTGTAGGCACTACAGTAAACAAAACACACAAAATTGTCTGTCTTCATGGACTTGCACTTCAGTGAGGAGAGGCACACAATAACCAACTAAGTAAACTATGACACATATCAGAAGGTGGTGAGTGTTGTGGAGACCATGGTGTGTTGGTGAATGTTAACTCTTCTGGTTCTTCCTTAATGGCAACAAAAGCAAAAATTGATAAATGGGATATAATTAAACCAAAGATCTTCAGGACAGCAAAAGAAACTATCATCAGTGTGAACACACAACATACAGAATGGGAGAAAATTTTTGCAATCTGTCCATCTGACAAAGGTCTAATACCCAGAGTCTACAAGAAACATCAACAAATTTATAAGAAGAAAGCAAACAACCTCATTAAAAAGCAGGCAAAGGACTTGAACAGACACTTCCCAAAAAAAGACTTTCCTGTGACCAACAAATGTATGAAAGAAAGCACAACATCACTGATCATTCGAGAAATGCAGATCAAAACCACAATAAGATAAAATCTCACATCAATCAGAATAGAAATCATTAAAAAGCCAAGAAACAACAGATGCTGGTAAGGTTGTGGAAAAAAACAAATGCTTTTACACTGTTGGTGGGAATGTAAGTTACTTCAACCATTGTGGAAGGCAGTGTGGTGATTCCTCAAAGATATAGAAGTAGTAATACCATTTGACCCAGCAATCCATTACTGGGCATATGCCCAAAAAATATAAATCATGATCTTATACATGCACACATATGTTCATTACAGCACTAATCACAATAGCAAAGAATGGAATCAACCCTAATGCCCGTTAATGATAAACTGAATACAGAAAATGTGGTACCATGGAATATAATGCAGCCATAAAAAAGAATGGGATTATGTTCTTTGCCAGGGCATCAACGGAGCTGGAGACCATTATTCTTAGCAAACTTACAGAGGAACAGGAAACCAAACGCCAAATTTCTCTTATAAGTGGGAGCTAAACAATGAGAACACAGGGACACATGGAGGGAACAACACAAACTGGGGCCTATCGGATGGTGTTGCAGGGAAGGGAGAGTATCAGGAAGAATAGCTACTGCAGGCTGGGCTTAATACCTAGGTGATGAGTTGATCTGTGCAGCAAACCACCATGGCACATGTTTACCTGTATGACAAACCTGCACATCCTGCACATGTACCCCTCAACTTAAAAGTTGAAGGAAAAAAAACAGAAAAATCTTAGTACACTGAAGGGGTCGATTCCCCACCATCTGTGTATTATAATAGTCTATTCAATCTTGAAACTATACCCCAGTGTTACATGTAGTGGAAGGACTAACTATGATGCCCCTTGTGATTATAAGTGTTAAGTTTCTTATTTTATAATTTGTAGTTTCATAATTATTAGCGTTTAAAAGATTAATTCTTAGAATGGTCTTTGTGTTTAGAAAAGTTAAAATTTTATAAAATTAAAGACTATTGAAAGCTTTAAAAAAAATTCCTAATTTGTCAATTTATGTGGTGTATATGTCCCTACTGTGGTCAGTTTCATGCTATCAATACAAAAAAAAAAAAAAAAAAAAAAAAAGAGAGAGAGAAAGGAAAGAAAACAGAGTCCCACATTTTCAGAAAATGTAACAATCAACTCTCTCATGAGCTGGTGAGAGCTGACTCCACACCACCACTGTATGGGTAGACATTGACTGGGGAGGAGGATGGGGGGCGGATGGGTGAGAACTGCAATTTTATTTCATTGATTTTAATTTATTTAATTATTTTATCTATTTTAATTGATAAAAGTATAGATGATTGTATGCACCATGTTGTTTTGAAATATGTATGCATTATAAAATGGCTGAATCAAGATAGCCCATTTATTACCTCACATACTTAACATTTTTTTTGTTGTGAGAGCACCAAAAACCTATTTTCTGACCAAATTTCAAGAATATATTATTATTAACTAAAGCCATCACGTGGTACAATAGATTTCTTGAACTTAATCCCACCTGATTGAAATTCTGTGTACTTTTACCAACACTTTCACATTTTTTCCCTCTTTCCAGCCCATAGTACTCTCTGATTCTATGATTTCAATGATTTTAGATTCCCCATATAAGTGTGATCATGCATTATTTGTCTTTCTGTACCTGGCTTATTTCATTTAGCAAAATGTCCCCTAGGTTCATTCATGTTGTAGCAAATGTCAGGTTTTTATTCTTTTTTAGGGACAAATAGTATTTCACTACGTATCAATACCACATTATCGTCATTCATTCAGCCTTGGAGGAACACTTACGCTGTTCCCACACCCTGCTGCTGTAATTAGTTCTGCAATGGACATTGGGGTGCAGATATATCTTTGACAGATTGATTTTATTTCTTTTGGATATATATGCAGTAGTGATATTACTGGATCATGTGACAATTCTATTTTTAAATAACTCTCACACAGCTTCCTATAATGGTTGTATTAATTTATGTTCCCAGCAACAGTATGCAAAGTTTCCCTTTTCTTCACATCCTCACTTAGGCTTGTTACCTTTTGTCTTTTTGCTAATAGCCATTCTAACAGGCGTGAGGTTATATCCCATTGTTTCTTGAATTTGTACTTTCCTGATGATTAGTGATGTTTAGCAAAGGCTTTCCTAGGCTCACAGGCAGAAGAAGGAGGCTGACAAAGACAGTTTCTCAGAAAGAAACATGGACTAGAAACTTACCAAAGATGTCATGTCTCAGGCAGCCACAGGATGCTGGATCCCTGCACCTGACCTCCAGATAATACACTTTGTATAGCACGCTTTTGGAATAACATGTGTGGATGATCATGCCTCAGGCTTCCTTACCAAAACCCATGACCACTGGGAAGGTTACATAAACATCTTTAAGGGATAATTATCTATGCTACAGGCGGCATTTCTCTGGGGGATTATCTATGCTACAGGCAGTGTTTCTCCAGGGGGATTATCTATGCTATAGGCAGTGTTTCTCTAGGGGGATTATCTATGCTATAGGCAGTGTTTCTCCAGGGGGATTATCTATGCCACAGGCAGTTTCTCTGGGAGGATCATCTATGCCACAGGCAGTGTTTCTCTGGAGGATTATCTAGGGTGCAGGCAGTACTTTTCTAGGTAATTATCTATGCTACAGGCAGTGTTTCTCTGGGGGGATTATCTATGCTACAGGCAGTGTTTCTCTAAGAGGATTATCTATGCTACAGGCCGTGTTTCTCTGGGGGGATTATCTATGCTACAGGCAATGTTTCCCTAGGAATATTATCTATGCTACAGGCAGTGTTTCTCTAAGGGAATTATCTACGATACAGGCAGCGTTTCTCTAGGCAGATTATCTATGCTACAGACAGTGTTTCTCTGTGGGACTTTCTATGCTACAGACAATGTTTCTCTGGGGTATTATTCAAGCTACAGGCAGTGCTTCTCTTGGGGATTATGTATGCTTCAGGCAGGGTTTCTCAGGAGGATTATCAATGCTACAGGCAGTGTTTCTCCAGGAGTGTATGTGTTACAGGGAGGGTTTGTTTTAGCAGGGTTGTCTATGCTACAGGCATTGCTTTAGGGCCTTTTTGCAGAACACCTTGGTATTTAGGAGTCAAACATTGATCATTACATGGCTTTGCTTCAAGATGGCCTTACTCTTGCCATGCAATAAATTGTTTTCTTGTATTCCACCCTTGAAACTGGCCTCTTTAATCTCACATGCCCACCTCTCCGACCATGGTTCCTGGGCCCAGAAGAAGGGTGTATGATATTGTATGATTTTAGCAGCACCATGTTGACTCCACCAAGGGCAGATGGCACAGGAATAGCAAAGACAAAAGCAGGACAGTGAAAAACCTGAGAGTATGACATCTAAACCAAGCAGTGTCTCCTGCTGCCAGCTATCCAAGGACTCAACCCAGTTATATAGCCAGCTTTCATAAAGGGACCATATGCCATATGTTACCCAGGTTTTGAAGAAGTTATCAAAGCAATCTGGTTGAGAGTACAGCATATTAGAGAGTCCACCACTGTGCCACGGGGTATACACATTCTCTTGGGCATTTAAAGTGTTCAATGGGATCAATGGGGATCATTCTAACTGTCCAAGATATTTGCCACTCACTGGCAGGAAATAGCCTATACAGCTTGGGAGTATTAGTCACCATTTAAGCCTCAGTGAAATGACCCTTCTCCTGGAACTATGTCCATTGGCATCTTCATGCACAAAACACTTTTTTTGTCAGCAGGTCTGAGAGCAAAGCCATGGTCTCAGTTACTCTTCTGTGAATGGTGGTAGACCAGGAGGAACAGTTGCCCTAATCAGTCATATGGTTCAGGGGTCCCCCCTTTGACTGAATTTAAAGAAATAAAGACTGCCGATGATACATTCATTTATCCATGCAAGCTAGGTTTACCAAGCAAATCTTGAATTTGTACTTTCTAAAGATCATTTTTCCTTTTGATTAACCCTACTGCTTGGGGTTCTATGGGACATGAAAGTGTCATGCTATGCCATGTTCTCTGGCCCAGTGCTGAATATAATGTCCAGCAGAATGAGTGTGTCAGTTACTGTCAATGCACCAGGGTTGTCTTTACACAGCTCTGTGAGCCTCTTAACCTTTCATAGTACTAGCTTGATCTGCTTGCTTGCAAGGAAAACCTTGCATCTGCCATGTAGCAGTAACTACACTGTCAATACGTATATGGTGCCTTGATTGACAGAGAGAGGCTCCATGTGATTCAGTTGCCCATCTGTTACAGCCCTATAACTGTGTTCTGCTGTATGTGGTATATGCCATGGATGCAATCAACAACGTGGCAAATGGTAGTTAGGAGATTGCTATATTTCAAGGGCTACTGGACCTGCTTGGCTCTCTCCCAGCCTACACTTGCACTTCTGTGACGTTTTTATTATGCTCCCACCTTGCTAGTTCAGTGGTCTGGGCCAGCATGATGCTTCTAATTTTTGTTAGCATGTCCATGATGTTACCAGATAAAGAGGTCTTGATCCAGACCCTCAGAGAGGTTATTGGATCTTTTGCGGGAAGGAATTCAAGGTGAGTGGCAAAATGCAGTGAAAAAGGCAAGTTTATTAAAAGCGACTCTTCTGGCAGCTGCGCCGGCCGGTAGCTGCAGCTGGAGCGGTGGCGTTTGGAGAAGACGCGAAACTGGATGGCTTCTACAGGGAGCCAGGCCTCTGATATAGACGAGATTTTTGGATTCTTCAATGATGGCGTACCCCCCACCAAAAAGCCCAGGAAGCTGCTTCCAAGCCTAAAAACTAAGAAGCCTCGAGAACTTGTGCTAGTGATTGGGACAGGCATCAGTGCTGCAGTTGCACCTCAAGTTCCAGCCCTCAAATCCTGGAAGGGGTTAATTCAGGCCTTACTGGATGCTGCCATTGATTTTGATCTTTTAGAAGATGAAGAGAGTAAAAAGTTTCAGAAATGTCTCCATGAAGACAAGAACCTTGTCCATGTTGCCCATGACCTTATCCAGAAACTCTCTCCTCGTACCAGTAATGTTCAATCCACATTTTTCAAGGACTGTTTATATGAAGTATTTGATGACTTGGAGTCAAAAATGGAAGATTCTGGAAAACAGCTACTTCAGTCAGTTCTCCACCTGATGGAAAATGGAGCCCTTGTATTAACTACAAATTTTGACAATCTCCTGGAACTGTATGCAGCAGATCAGGGGAAACAGCTTGAATCCCTTGACCTTACTGATGAGAAAAAGCCCTGCCAAGCTGGTTGGGCTATATGTGTGTTGTGCAGGTCCTAGAGTGGGCTCAGGAGAAGCGGAAGCTGAGCGTGCTGCATATTCACGGAGTCTACACCAACCCTAGTGGCATTGTCCTTCATCCAGCGGGATATCAGAACATACTGAGGAACACCGAAGTCATGAGAGAGATTCAGAAACTCTACGAAAACAAGTCATTTCTTTTCCTGGGCTGTGGCTGGACTGTGGATGACACCACTTTCCAGGCCCTTTTCCTGGAGGCTGTCAAGCATAAATCTGACCTAGAACATTTCATGCTGGTTCGGAGAGGAGACGTAGATGAGTTCAAAAAGCTTCGCGAAAACATGCTGGACAAGGGGATTAAAGTCATCTCCTATGGAAATGACTATGCTGATCTACCAGAGTATTTCAAGCGACTGGCATGTGAGATCTCCACAAGGGGTAGAGCAGGGATGGTGAGAGAAGGTCAGCTGAATGGCTCATCTGCAGCACACAGTGAAATAAGAGGCTGTGGTACATGAGCAAGCTAGAGAAATCACCATCGTTAGACCAAGCTGTTAGGCCCTACCATGGACGGTGTTTAACAAGTAAACTTACAAGAAGCCAACACAGCTCCCAGAAAGTACCAATAGCCAGAGGTTGAAGGGTGGGGTAGAAGCGGGAGGAAATGTTCCAGTGTAATCCTTCATGCCACCTGGTTCTTGATATTCTGCTGCCTGTTCAAGAATACAAGTGACAGCAGGACCCAAACGCAGCTCCTGACCCACTCCCTGGGCTGGACATGCTTGTGTCCACAGCACACTAATGTGATACCTCCACTGACTGGCTGCAGCTCTGCATGGACTTGGGGTCTACATGCCACGGAATCACTGTGGCTCTTGTTGCAGTTTTGTACTCTATAATCGGTTTTTCAATTAAGCTTAATGGCTTTTTTTTTTTTTTTTTTTTTGAGACGGAGTTTCGCTCTTGTTGCCCAGGCTGGAGTGCAATGACGCGATCTCGGCTCACCGCAGCCTCCGCCTCCTGGGTTCAGGCAATTCTCCTGCCTCAGCCTCCCGAGTAGCTGGGATTACAGGCACACGCCACCATGCCCAGCTAATTTTCAGTATTTTTAGTAGAGACGGGGTTTCACCATGTTGACCGGGATGGTCTCGATCCCTTGACCTCGTGATCCACCCGCCTCGGCCTCCCAAAGTGCTGGGATTACAGGCTTGAGCCACCGCGCCCGGCCTGCTTAATGGCTTTTTTAAAAACATGACTTGAAGCTCTATTTTTCTAGATCTTTTACAGTGTACAGTATTTTACGTAACTGAGCTGTATTAAAAGCTTGTTCATTTACTTGCCAGGACCCTGGCTCTACTTTTAGAGTCACTGTAGAAAACTCTCTTGCATCAAGGTACTAATAACAAGCTTAATTTTAATTACTCAAAACAACAACAACAACAACAAAAAAAAACCAAAAGCGACTCTTCTACAGAGTAGGATGCCCTCGGAAAGCAAGAGGAGGAATGTGCCATCTTTGTTTTAGGTTTTTCTTATCTCAGGGTATAATTTCTATTGATCCATTTATAAAAAAACTGTCTTTGGCATTTTATTGTGTGAGTACATGAAACCATAAAGCATAACTACAATTACCTAGAAAGCGTGTACTGTTATGAGTTTTAGGACGTCTGGACTCTCCGTGGTTGTTGGAGTCTGTCCTTTCAGGCATTACTAAGCTGCTTCCTTAGCAACAAACACCTTAGGACTGAGAGAATGTGTTCTCTTTCCAGGTCCACCGGGGGGCACAGTTTCAAGGGCAAGAACTTCCCACCACCCGGCCCCCTTCCCATCTCTCTCCATCTGGGAGATTTAACGGTTTCTGTTTAAAGTTACCAGGCGCAGGAAGACACAAAACATCAACCACTCCAGCGGTTCTAAGGAACTCCTTTCGTTGGCCTGAGATCTTACAGAAAGTGGGGGTTCCTCCCAGGTTAAAAGTCCTCTTCTTCCACACACCTTTGGACTCCATGTGTGGGTTCCCTTCTGCAAACACTCCCTTCATGGAAGCCATTTTTCTCTCTCCTATGGTGTCACTCTAGCTCTCCTATGCGTTGCTTCCCTAACAATAACGCCCAACTCATACCCTCAGGAGTAGTGGTTAATCAAATTCCCAGCTCTACCCTCTAGAGGGTAGAGCTTGCTTTAAGGCTCAATTAAAATCACAAGTATTACATTAAATTAGATGAAATTATTTATATATTATCACATAATTTAATGTGATAATATATAAATAAAATTATTTTATATTAATAAAAATTAATAAAATTAAAAATTAATTATTTATATATATCACATTAGATTATGTGAAATATAAGGCAAAATTATTAAATTATGCCTTAGGCATTTATCTGCTCAACAATTGTGTTTTGATTTCTAAGCTAGGGTATTTTGGAAAGCCTTCTTATTTCCTTTAGTATCAACATTTTTCATCTCATCATTGCCTTAGCAATTTAAAATCATGTCTAAAAGCTTAAGGTCATGAAAGCACAACATTTACAGTGTTCAATAAATACCTCTTTTTACTTAATTCAATGTACCAATATTAATACACGCATTAACACACACACACATATATATATATACATGCCTATATGTATAGACATGTTTTATTGTGAATACCATATATTCACAATGCATGCAAATGTATTTCAGCAAATACTAGATATTTAAAATTCTTAAAAAAATATACTGAACAATTATGAAATACACAAAATAACAATGATTAATAATCTCCTGTCATAAAATAAATAGTAATAATGTGTCACAAATAATATCATTAAGTAGGTGTAAGATAATTAGATATTTTTCATCACTGTCATTTATTAGTTGTAAAGGAAGAGAGATATAATATTCTCCATGTAAGTTGCACTCACCCCAGGGTTCTATGAATGTTTCCCCCAGTGATTCTTCCAGAAAAATTCTGTTAAGCACTCCTCAAGGTCAGGATCTCCTTCACTGCAGTGCTGAACTTCAGAGGTCACCTGGATGCAGTTAACTCTAAGTGCTGCCCTTTTCCTCTGGAGAACAATGAACTTTTCAAAATATGAATCTTCTACATCTTTTAATATGAATGTTTGAAGATCACACCTAACTCATAGGGTATTAAGAAAGGTAGAGACAGAGATGATTAGGTTGGTGCAATATTTAGTACATGCCATATCATCACTGATTAAATTAGCATTATGTTATCATTGTAATGATATAATTCAATATGATCTAGAAGTTCAGACCCTAACATCAATCAATTCTTCAAATATCTACTTACTTTCCTCCTTGGCGATATTAATTCTGGTTACTGCCAACAATCTCTTTCAATGCTTTATTGGATGAGAAGGTGTAGGAACTGTATCCTTCTTACTAATTCATTGATAAGGTCGAGCAGATGCTAAAACAGCAGTGCTGCAAGCAATTTTACACAACTGCATCCTCGATATAGGCTTTATGTTAGCTACAGCATGATTCTTCTTATTCTCCAACACATGACAATTTCAACATGCATATATTCTAAATCTCATGCCCGACTCCCTTTCATTAATTAGCCTTCTCTTAGCAGTAGCAGTAAAGTCAGCTCAATTCGGTCTCCATGTCTGACTTCCATGTGCCACAGAAGGCCCAACCCCAGTCTCAGCACTGCTCCACTCCAGCACTATAGTTACAGCTGGGGTTTTCCTGCTTACCTGCCTCTACCCTTTCATAGAAAATAACCCATTAATCCAAGCCTTTACATCATGCCTAGGGGCTATTACCACCTTATTTACAGCAATCAACACTATAACACAAAATGATATCAAAAAAATTGTTGCATTTTCCACCTCAAGGCAGCTGGGCCTTATAATAGTCACAATTGGCATTAATCAGCCACACCTAGCATCCCTTCACATCTGCACCCATGCCTTTTTTTAAAGCTATATTAATTTTATGTTCAGGATCCATCATCCATAATCTTAACGATGAGCAAGACATTTGAAAACTAGGAGGATTACTCGTGACTTTACCATTTGCCTTCTCTTCCCTTATTACTGGTAGCCTAGCACTTACAAGTGTGCCTCTCCTCACAGGCTTTTACTCCAAAGACCTTCTTATGAAAATGAGAAATACATCATATGCCATCACCTGAGCCCCTTCTCATACTCTTATTGCCACCTACTTGATAGCTGTCTACAGTACCCAGAGTCTTGTCTTAGCTCTGATAAGACAACCTCACTTCTCAATGCTGATTATCATTAATGAAAATCACCTCTTTCTAATTGACTCAATCAAGTACCTAACAACCCACAGTGTCTTCACTGGATTCCTTATCACCAAGGGTATTCTTCCAGCTTCACCTCCCCCAACAACTATACCACTTCACCTAAAGATTGCAAACCTTGCTGTGGCTCCTAGTCTTAGTTTGGAGAGCCATGGTGGTTCTCAGCTACTCTGAGTATGTGAGACAGACACCCCAGCCAGTTCATAGTGGAGCCAGAGAGAGAGAGAGAGAGAGAGAGAGAGAGAGAGAGAGAGAGAGAGATTTAATGAGGCTATGTGAGGACACTGGGCAGAGGAAGTATAAAAAACTGAAGCCATGTGTTCTGGCTTTGACATTTTCCCCAATCACCCAGGTGGGCACACACTCAAGACTCAACTTTCCTTTGGTTCAATCATGGCTGTCAAGTGCCTTTAAATAAGCTACCATAGCTTAGGGAGGTCTAGCTCTTAGCTTAACAGTTCAATGAAAGGCTTTACATTACTGATTGAACCCTGATTTCATGGGGTTGAGAATATTACAGATTATATAATGTCTTCACATTTTAATCCACCTTTATTTTATGGGTATGCTCAAGTTTTTTTTTTTTATCATTTTCTCTATCTTGTTTTTTTGAAGACATACCTTCATTTTTCAGTCTGCCTTTATTCTGCAGCTATGCTGCAAATTATTTTTATCATTTTCTCACTTTTTTTTGAGACATGGGTATCTCATTTTACTATACAGTTCTACATTATTTATCTCCTTATTCTTTCAAATGTAAATAAGATCCATAATTACTTATGGAGTGGATAGTACATCATTGTACTATCCACTTTGATTTAGTAATTTAATATGATTTAGTAATTTAATTTAGCCTTTGATTTAGTAATTTAATATGTACATTGGTTTATTACAGTTTATGTTTCTGTAACAGAATGCCTGAGGTCTTTTAAAAGAAAGAATTTTATTATGCTTACAATTCTGGTGGCTGAAAGTCTACCTTTGGGCAGCTACACCTGGTGAGGGACTCAGGCTGAGTCCATTTATGGCAGGGAGTGGAGAAGGAGAAGATGGGTCCAAAGAGATCACGTGGTGAGAGAGAAAACAAGAGAAACCAGAAAGACAGACTCTTTTCCACAATGTGTTCTCTGGAACAATCTCATTCCTGCTGAAGCTAAAATTCACCACCCCATCTCACCCCAACAACATGAAAGCATTAATCTATATATGAAGGATTGATTCCCATGACCCAAACACCTCCCAGTAAGCCCTACCTCTCAACACTGCCCAGTTGGAGATCAATTTCAACATGTGATTTCGCAGGGACAACCAAACCATGGAATATATGATGGTTTAAATGATGACAGTCTCCATCATTTTATATCTGATTTTCTCATTCCTTATCACTTTATCTTTCTTTTGCTTATGCTGAAGACCCAGGTGAAGTTTCAAAATCAGCAGTATAAAATAAAATTTTGCTTTCAGGCCGGGCGCGGTGGCTCAAGCCTGTAATCCCAGCACTTTGGGAGGCCGAGGCGGGTGGATCACGAGGTCGAGAGATCAAGACCAACCTGGTCAACATGGTGAAACCCCGTCTCTACTAAAAATACAAAAAAAAAAAAAAATTAGCTGGGCATGGTGGTGCGTGCCTATAATCCCAGCTACGCAGGAGGCTGAGGCAGGAGAACTGCCTGAACCCAGGAGGCGGAGGTTGCGGTGAGCCGAGATCGCGCCATTGCACTCCAGCCTGGGTAACAAGAGAGAAACTCCGTCTCAAAAAAAAAAAAAAAAATTTTGCTTTCATTATTTGAAACCTAAAAGTAATGGTATTAGACTGTGAATCTGGGATTCAGTTTGTCTCTTGATTTTGTTGACATTGTCACTTCAACCAGACTTCACAATCTAGTAGAAGTTACAGAAACACAAAGCAATAATCTCAGTACAACATGATAACTGCCACAAATATCTATCAATTAGGCACACAGAGTCAAAGATCAACTCTGGATGAGTCTTGAAGGATGAATGGAAATTTTGCTGGTGAATAAATAGTAGCAGCGGGGCTACTCCTGGTATTGACTGACCATAGGGCATCAGGAAGTTGAACATTCAGGAGCATAGGTGTTTTTCCTCTTTCCTGAAATGCATTCTTCCTTTTATTTCCATTATTTTTTCCAGAAACAAATTTTCATAACTAATCCAACTTCCTGGATTTTACCAGAACAAAGATCTCTCTTACTTTATCCACCAGCAACAAGACATGGAATGGTCAAGGTGACAGCCCCAACAAATATTCCCTATCTAAAGTCAATAACATATTTTGGTTTTTTGAACATTTATAAAATAGCGAGTGATTCATTTACATTAGATTAATTTGAAAACATGGCAAGGTTGGAAGTTTGGGGAATCTAAATATATTTCATCCACTCACTTTTGTAATAGGGCCTGTGAAAGATGGCTGAGTAGATTTTTCATGGTTACCATGTAAAATAGACTCTGAATCTTTTTTCTCTTCACTTGTATAAAGAATGTCTTCAAAACTCAGATTGTATCAGGACATTAATTCATGACAATATCATAGACTAGGTTTTTCATTAGAGAAGAAATGTAAAATGCTTTCCTGAATGGAAAATGGCAGGGAAACAATATTTTCAGAAACCGCCTCCAGATCTCACACTGAACGTAGTGGAAGATTCATTTTGGAGAAAGTATAAAGCCTTTTCATTATGTTTTACAGGTGTTTGGAGACATATTACGCAGGTGGGTGTGTACCTGAATTTTAGAAGGTGTTATTTCAGTTTCCACAAATACCAAATAGAATCTACTGTTTATTGAGGCCATATGTGATTAAGATATCAATATTACTTATCCCTGGATCTACTTTCACTCCCCACCTTATGTAGCCATCTATCATGTTGTCTTGCTAAGTGATTTTACTTGACAGATTCAAAAACAGTGTTGAAAAAGAAAGAGAAGAAGCAAACACCAAAATAAGAAATAAACAAAAAAGTAATGAAAGGAAACATGCATCTCAATTTCTGTTTATTTTTATTTTTATTTTTTATGACTCTAAATCCTGAAGTGTTGTTTCCTGCATAATAAGAAAGTCACCAGAGGAAGCAGCAGGATGGAGAAGGGGAAAGTATTTTAGAAGTGAAAAAGTGTAGATGATTTGTTGTTTACATATATACACATATTTATACATACATATATACGTATACATACATATATATGCACACACACACACACACACACACACATATATATGTATGTATATATAAAATCAGTTGCTATTCTGAAAAATAGATTAAACGAACTGTAAAGTGTTAGAACCCTGTAAGCCTCTATGGAAGCTTGGCCCTAAAGAAGAAGAGCACACCAAGAGGCACCAGCAGATGCCAGCAGGACATCAATGGTGGAGTGATATGGAATTCAGCTGAGAGCAGCTGGAGGCCAGCCCTGCTGCTGAGAGGCTGTACTTCAGGGGAGGACCATCTCCCTACTCCATCCTCCTCTGACACCCCATTTATCTGCTGAAAGCTACTTTCACCATTCAGTAGAAGCATGCACTCTTTCTCCAAGCCCACAAGTGAAACTTCTGGGCTCAACTGATCCTCCTGCCTTGACCCCCGAAAGTGCTGAGATGACAGACTCTAGCTGCTGTGCCAAGTTTCAACTTATAACTTTGATATTCAATCCTGATATGTGTATTACAAGAAATGAAAATTGCAGTACAGACTATAAAGTAAATATTGGTGCACAATTCAAAACAGTCATCAGCTGGCCTGGCACAGTGTCTCATACCTGTAGTAACAGCAATTTGGGAGGCCGAGGAGGGAGGATCACCTGAGGTCAGGAGTTCCATACCAGCCTGACCAACATGGTGAGCAGTGTTTTTTATTTTCTTTAAAGAAAAACAATCTTTATAGCCTCTCCATCTTCCTAAATTTAACTCACTATGTGCAAAGACCTTTGGGATGGGTTGGAGTGTTTTCAGATTATGACAACATACTTGAGAGCTTTTATGTTTGTAAAGCTTCCCTCATATATAGCTTTTTTTTCTTTCTTTCTTTCTTTCTTTTTTTTTTTTCTGACACCTTTCTTTTGTCTTGGCTCCCCATGATAGTCTGATTTCATGATGATTTCATGGTGAACACACCTGTTTAAAGAAAGTTCAATCCCAAACCTTCTGTTGTGAGACAGTAGGACAATGTGTGACGGTCTTTGCATTTGTTATAACTTGAGAATCAACAAAATTGTTGTGGGGGTATGAAATGGGATAAGCACATTGAGTATATACATTGGTTTATCAATTTTTATTATTTAAATAAGCATGTGTGCAACAATCATAACTATCTGATTCCAGGACAATTTCTGTGCCCTAAAAGAAAACCAAATAACCTTTCATGTTACTCTTTATTCTTTTCAGCTCCTCCACCCCCAACCCACCTGGCAACCCCTTATATACTTTAGATCTTTATGGATTTGTGTACTGTAGACATTTCAGGCAAATCAAGTGATACAATATGTGGTTATTTGTGTCTTGTTTCTGGCACTTCACATAATTTATCCAAGGCATTCACATTGTAAACAATGTGTTTTACTCACCTATTTAAACCAGGTTGGGGTAGAAGAATAAAGTGCTGAGTATCTCAGTTACTGAACTCACTAGAGCTCTCAGTTTTCTCTTGAAGTCTGATCCAGATGGGTAGATCCAAGTACCTGGCAGGTTATGTCTCTAAATCCTAATCATTCATTACTTTTCAGAAAACCTCAAACAAAAGCTTTTTAGGGAATTCCTCCCACCCTCTGTAGACCAGACAGTTATTATTACACACTCTAAGCATATTATGCTAGCTCCTCATAACATCCAACAAACTCTCATTCAATTTGTAGATAATTATTACTATTAGACTGTGCATTCTAAAATAAGGCCAGAATTTGTCTTATTTGCTACTATATTCTCACTTTCTAATGCAATGCTTAGAACATAGTACATGTGTAGCTAACAAACAAATATGTAAACAAATAGAGCTAATATAAAGAAATATTGCATTGAAGTTTCTGAGAACATAATGGAATGCAAATTCTAAGTGATAAATGTCAACAAAATCAAGAAATAGATTGAATCCGAGATTCACAGTCTAAGAAAATATTACATTTCTGTTTTAAATAATTACAGCAAAATTATATTTCATAGTGCTGATTTTGAAACTTTGCCTGGGTCGTCAATATACATATATATATATATATATATATATATATATATATATATATATATAAAAGATAAAGTGATAGGGAAGGAGAAAATAAAACTTAAAATGATGGAGACTGCCATCATTTAAACTATCGTATGTTCTATGGTTTGGCTCCTCCCTGTGAAATCCCATGTTGAAACTGATCTCCAATTTATCAGTGTTCAGAGGTAGGGCCTAGTGGGAGGTGTTTGAGTCATGGGAATCAATCCCTCACATATAGATTAATGCCTTCATGTTGTTGGGGTGAGATGGGGTGGTGAAGTTTAGCTTCAGCAGGAATGAGTTTGTTCTTGAGAGAGCAAGTTGTTTAAAAATAGTCTGTCTTCCTGGTTTTTCTCTCTTGCTTTCTCTCTCACCACGTCATGTCTTTGTACCTGCCTGCTCCTTCTCCACTTCCTGGAATAAATGCACTCAGCCTGAGTCCCTCTCAGCTGTCCAAACTTAGACTTTCAGTAGCCAGAATTGTGGGCATTTACTTTTTTTACTTTTTTCTATTATAAAACACCTAACCTCAGAAATTCTGTTACAGAAACATAAAGTGTAATAAAACCAAGGTATACAGCAAATTACAAAGTAAAAGGCAGTATAAATTACTTATGGAGTGAATAGTATAAAATCTATTTACATTTAAAAGAATAATTCAGGAGATAGAGAATGCAGAATTGTATAGTAAAATGAGATACCCATGTCGAGAGAGAGAGAGAGTTAGAAAGTAAAATAATTTGCAGCATAGTTTGCAGAATAAAGGTAGACTGAAATATAAACACATGTCTTCAAAAAAGAGAGAAAGCAATTAAATTTTGGAACATATTCATAAAATAAATATAGACTGAAATGTGAAGAAATTATAATACTCTGTATTATTCTCAACCGCATGAAATCAGGGTTCATTTCTCACAGATAATCTGTCATGTGAAGCCTTTCATTGAACCTGTTAAGCTAAGAGCCAGACCTCCGTAAGCTATGGGAGCTTATTTAAAGACACTTGACAAGCATCGCTGAACAAAGGCCAAGTTGAATCCTGAGTGAGTGTGCACCTGGGTGATTGGGAAAAATGTTGAAACCAGAACACATGGGTTCAGTCCTTCACACTTCATATTCCCAGTGTCCTCACACAGCCTCATTAAGTCTCTCATTTTTCTGTGGCTCCACAATGAACTGGCTGGGATGTCTGTCCCACATACTCTAAGGGTGGCTGAGAACCACCATGGCTCTTCAAACTAAGACTAGGAGCCACAGCAAGGTTTAGGAGCCTAGTGGAGCAGCCTGTGGTGTCATTTGAGGTGTTCTGGGATCTGAAAAGTAGCATTGTGTCACAACTCTACAAATCGAGGGCAACATACAGCAAGGTCCAAATGGCTAAAGCCCAAGTCCTAGATTGTGAATCCCGTAGCTGAGACCTTCAGCGTTTACTGCTTTCTTTTGAGGCAGGCTGGAGAGCTCTAGACAGTGTTCCTTGATATCTGTGTCTGTTGTATGTCATGATCATGGCGTCTTAGAACCTGAGTGTGAGAACCAGATGAAGCCTCCATCCCAGTTGATACGCAAATATGTCCTTTCTCTAATTGATCTTCTAATGCAAATGTCAGAAGTTTTAAAGAACTTTTAAAAGGCTTTTGCTGGCACTTTCACCTATTGCTATCTTAAATTTGGATTCTCTCTCAATGATTTGCTCTTTCTTTCCTTTTGCCTCCTTATAAGATTCTGTTCTTTCCCTTATTCCCATTTCTTTGCCTTTCTTTTGGCTGAACTGCCTTTAGAGTTTATCTGTCATGTAGCTGTTATTTTGTTTAAGTAAATTTTAACCCTTTGCAAGGTACGGATCCAATTATTATATATAGGTACATGACATATATGTATGTACGTATGTGTGTGTGTATACACACAGTTACTCTGTATGTACCAACACTATATTATATAAGTATATGCATAACACATCTATACAGTGCACACCCACACACACTGCTTTGAGAAGGGCATTTTGTTCTGGGAATGAGGCTTATAAGCAGTGAGTTTGGGAATTAGACCGAGACAGTTTAACATCAAGACATTGCTCTTAACCATGATACCTTGTTACTCTCGGCTGTCTTTTTCACATTGGGTACTGATACACAGCAGAAACTTCATGCCAATTCTGGGAAATGTAAGCACTCAAGAAACATTTTGAAATGTGCAGGAAGTGTTGCCTGTTCCCTTCTTTATCTGGATCCCTTCTTCACTATGACTTTGCTTTTCCTCGCCTAGGGTTACTTTTCTGACACAAGCATGGGTACATCCCATTAAAGTAAGAGAGTTTTACTTTGTGTCAGGCACTAACAGAAACTCTCTCCATATGCACCTGAACTTGACTGTCCTCTTTCTCCATTCCAATTATTTAAACCCAAATATGTTTTACCGTTTTAGATGTCACAAGGATGTGACTGAGCAGTTTTAAGGGCATCCACTTTTGCTTCTTCCTCCTATCTTTGAATCCTGCATCTTCATTGCTGGGTCTCAGACAAAACAGGCAACCACAGTTTCCCATTCCAGGATATTTTGATGACCAACTTTTCTTATGTTGTGAATTTGAAGGGCAAAGGCAGATAATGAGAAATGGTTAGACAGGAAACTGTGTTCTGAGACCTGGGAGGAGGAGAAGAATTTCAGTGATTCTGGCAGGAATCACGGATCAATAAGGGCCAGAGGAGTGGAACATATGGGCACAGGGTGAGAGGCCTGTGGCAGGACACAGCTTATCTTCTTCACAGCAGAATGCTAATAGACATGAGATTTTAGTAAACAGAAAACATATCTCTGAGTCAGCATCAAAAAGTTCTACAGTCCAGAAGAAGGACTAGTCATAGGACCCAACCCCAACTTCGCTTTTGAGTATGGGAGCCATGGGGCAGTGAGAATGGAACAGCTTGTATCTGAGGTTAAAGCCAATGTTTCTCTCTCTTTAGTCCACACGTACAGTCCAGTCCAGTGGATGATTCAGCTACAGGTTTCTGAATTTCTGGCTTTTGAGGGAAAGACTTTCTCACCCTCTATGCTTAATGTATTCTGTTTATTATGAACTCCAGTCAGTGTCTCTTATCATCAAGAAATCTTGAAAAGTACAAGGCATTTAGAGGGCCTATATGAATAGTTTTCAGCCACTTGGAGACATCATAAAGGGGTTCCTGCCAAGGATGCACTGACCCTTTTTATCTCACTGTCCTAGAGTTACTGGGTGTGTGTCTGGTCATCGTGAAGGAGATGGATCATCCTTCCCTCCCTCTACTCCAGTATCCTGTGCATCCTCCTCAATGGTTTTGCCATGTTGTGTTCATAAGGATTGTCCAGTTGATACCAAATCTTGAAAAAAAAATTCCAAGAGAATATTTACCTGATCTCAATTGTCAATTGCCCTTTTACAGGAATCTGGAGCAGGAATGGTGTTTCTGTAAGGGGCTTGTTGGATCTCATGTTTTATAGGACCCCCAATCTCTGGATGTAGATCCTCAATGTCCACTTCTTAAATATATATTCCATCCCACATTCTCTTTCTATGATGTAACTTCAAGACTGCTACTGTTAAGTGTTCTAGTCTCTTTACTTTATGTAGTGTTGTGACTATAGCTGATGTTTTACTCTGTAGTATTATAGTACTTCTCCTGACTCTGCGGAAATCTTCACTGTGGAAATTTAACTACCATGCTGTGAGCAAGCCCAAGCAGCTACCTGGAGAGGCCATTTGAATATATTCGAGGTAACAGCCCCAACTGAGGAACCCCAGACGTCAGCAGGATCATCTGCTAGACTGGAAGTAGAACGTCTGTTGCCATTATTTAATTAGTGATCATGAAAATGACCATTTGGTGGGTAGGCAGACTCAGTTGACTCACTAGAATCTGGGTTTTCATCATAATTGGGTTTTGCATGTTTTTTCTTGTTTTCTTTTTTTTTTTTCTTCCTGATACTAATATGTTCCCACTGTAGCATGAGGTGATGATTATGTCTCTCAGGTCTAGTTATCAGTGAGAATTCACAATCTGTGTGAACTGAAAATCTAAACACATTTTAAAGCAGACAGTCTGCTCATCTGTCTATTTTTCTCTGGGTGATGCTGTTTGCTTTATTAAACAGCTACAGAAATCAATGTGAGTTAAACCTTCTGGGTTCTTGCTCAGGTATTGCTAGCAAGTTCTCAGAGAAGCAATAGGCTGCACCATTTGGCCCATGTCTGTAGATGGCTATTCTATCTAGGTTTTTGTAAGTTCACTCTGATGGTCACACAGTATAAAAATTACTTAGTACTGCATTTCTCAGAATGTCTTTTTGTCACCATAGAATGCATGACTGTTAAATCCCTATTTTTGCCCAAAGATTCAGTGAAAATTTAGGTGTAAAATAAATTTTCCCCCTAAAGTGATGAGGTGTAGAATTTATTGTATCAATAGGAGGGAGCTCTCACACTTGCAAATGTATTGTACAAAATCCTGTCTGTCCATAATATGCAAATTATGTTCCTGCATGAGATCATTCAGCTGGAATCACACACCCACATATTTCCAGAATTCCATCCAATAAATTCACAAAGCAGTCGAAAATTGCAATATACATTTTAGGTAATGGGCCATAAGAGATTATTTTTTTCTTTTTTTATTGCATTTTAGGTTATTTTAATAAGAAAGTGTACAAAAATATTTTTCATTTTACGTATTTTTTTATTTAACTGTAACAAAGTGAGGTGACACTAAAATAGAAAAAAAAAAAGAAAGAAAGAAAGAAAGAAAGAAAAGCCTGAACAGTATGATTCCTTTGCTTGAACAGTGAAGGGTTCCCTTGTTCATGCAGTTCCCAAACAGTCAGCTTTCTTCATCCTGATCATCTGTGGCCAGTGTGAAAGAAAGGCCTGACAGAGAAATTTAAGGAGTCAGCCAGGTAATGCCATTTGAGGGAATTCTTGGTGGCATTCAAAAAACTCACACTTCCACTTTTAAAATCCAGAAACACACCAATCCAGCCCAGAGGTTTCTCTACATAGTGAGGAAGCATTGGAGAGCTGATCAAGAGACGGAAATGATGATCCACCTTCACACATAAAGGAAGAAATATGTCCTCAGATGTAATCATGATGCCATTCTTCCTTATCCAGGAGTCCTTAGAGACTCCCAGAGCCCAGTCCCAAGAGCCGTCCACATCCAGCTCCCAGTAGCATTTCCCAGAGGAGAAGCCCCAGGCTCCCCATGCAGCAAAATAGTCAGGTCTGTCAGAATTCACGGATCCACCTTCCTGTTTAGGTCTAAACATCCAACTTCTCACATCCTCAAACAGGCTGATATTGTGATTGCTTACTTCATAATTGAAGGAAATTTTCACTGTAGAAAAAAGAGAATGTTCCAGTGAAAAGCAGTTTATACATTCTTATGTCCAGATAAGAAAGAGACTCTCACTAGAAAACACAGGTCAAGATTAAAAGGCAACTTTTGTCTGAAAAAATGTTGGAATCAGAGGGTGTTAGGAAACCTGCACAAGTACATGGCTAAACTACAATGACCACAATTTCTATAAACTCAAAAATATAAGAGGAGGATTGCCATGCCTACGTCTAGTCAGCTACTTTTTGTAACAGCTGAAAAACTGGAAGCTCTTGCACTGCAGCCAAGTCCATAGCAATAAAATTTACATCCATTGCCTCTTCCCTGTCAGGGCAGAGCAGGAGGCTAGGGACAGGAGACGAGGTGGAGAGCCATTCTTACACCAAAGTAAGTTATCCCTTTGCCAGAAATACGATCTGCCCCTTAAGCTAGCAAATTCATACTTAAAGAGAATCTGAATCCATCTTCTGAAAAGTGCAGATTCCTTGCAAGAATTATCTGACTTTCATGCCAGATTTCATCACAGACTTCTTTTATCTGCCTGATTGATCATGATCTGTCCTGGAGTTCTATCTAAGAGCTCATCAACCACCAAATCACTTTCCTATTGTTCACAGATCCTCAGATTTGCATTGTTATTTAAGTTACTCATGTGTGTTTTGGTTGATTAAAATGCACATGATTAAAGTTGCAAATGCTATGAAACTTCACCTGAAATGAACTTAAAAATAATTGTCACCCAAATCACAATCATTAACAGCACTTAATTTGAAGTTGAAATGTCCTGAATTAACTCAGTTCTGTGTACCTCATGTAACACTTGTATACGTGAAATTGTGTCAGAGAATGTTTCTAAGTGCTAAGGAGCCATTCTGCATGTTTTATGTTTTTCTAAGTAATTTGTTATATGGCTGATTCTTATTACATTTCTCCAGCTTTTATTTATTTGTTTGATGATAGTGAAACTAAAAAGACCTATGCACAGATTGTTTTATTCCAGATGAAAGCTCATTACACCAGGAAAACTGCCCATAAAAACTATACTTGAAGACATTACATGTTGGTCCCAGCAAGGGGTCAACACTCACCTCAGAAGCGGTTGAGCCTGTGCACCAGTCCAGTGATGGGCTCTGCAGTGAGCACTGGAATCACAGGCTGGGGCATGCACAGCAGCATGGATTCACTCCTGCAACGAAGCAGGTGCAGTTGCTTAACTTTCTGGTGTCTGTGTATAAGAAATGGATTCCAACAGGAAATGCTTCATACAAACACACTTCTGATACTGTAATGTAACTCCGCAATCCTAGGATATGTTTGTGGCTCTCTTAGGGAATCTTCCTAATGATTCACTCTGTTTCTAACCTACTGCCACTGAAAGATAATTGCCTCTCTCCCTATCTGCCACCAAATAGTTTATTTGTCTCTAATTATGATTCTGAATCCTAAATTAGGTAACTATAACCTAGTAACTTCTGCATTAAATTTTCAAAACATTACCTCGAGTCACTTGGGAAAGTAAGATTAAAATCTGATAGAGGGCATAAGAAAACATTTCAACATAACACACAAACACCTGAGTACACACACATATACACACAATCACATTGACTCATGTTGTTAACAAATTATGTTTTCACTTTGTTGAAAACAGCTTGATGTTTTTCATAGCATCAGCTTACAATGATGGCCAAAAACATACCGTGACACGATGTCTCCCAAATCCTCTAAAGAGAAAGAGAAAAATACTTCTTTAGAAAGTTGTTTTTTTAATTAATTTATTTTATTTTTTATTTTTTATTTTTCTTTTTTATTGCATTTTAGGTTTTGGGGTACATGTGAAGAACATGCAAGATTGTTGCATAGGTACATATATGGCAGTGTGGTTTGCTGTCTTCCGTCCCCTCACCTGTATCTGTCATTTCTCCCCATGTTATCTCTTTCCAACTCCCCACCCCCCCGTCCCTCCCCCATTTCCCCCCAACGGACCCCAGTGTGTAGTGTTCCCAGAAAGTTGTTATTCTGGCTGGGTGTAGTGGCTCATATCTGTATTTTTAGCACTTTGGGAGGCCAAGGTGAATGGATCACTTGAGTTCAGGACTTTCAGACAAGCCTGGCCAACATGGCAAAACCCCATCTCTACTAAAAATACAAAAAAAAAAGCTGGGTGTCATGGTGCACACCTGCAGTCCCAGCTACTGGGGAGGGTGTGGCAGGAGAATCTCTTGAACACAGGAGGTAGAGGTTGAAGTGAGTTGAGATTGGGCCACTGCAATTTAGACTGGGTGACATAACAACACTCTGTCTCAAAACAAACAAATGAACAACCAAGTTGTTATTCTGCCCATCTAGTCTTTAGGTTTTGAAAACTTTAGAAGTACCACATACTGTCACTACAGCTCTTTTAAAATGTATTCTCATCTCTCACATTTATACCAGTAAGACCAACTGACAGAATCTATTTCTGATAAATTCAGGACTCTGGATTTGAGTGAGAGAGAAAGGTGTGAGTAAGTGACTGCGCATTGCTGTCTACAGTGTAATCTTTTTCAGGACTAGTCCATGAAGAGTAATGTGGCTCAAGTCAAGGGCATTTCAAACCTAGGACTGACCCCATAAAAGGAGGAAGGAAATGTTAGTTTCTCCATAATTTCTATGTATTATCCAATGGAGACAAAACATTATTTTCACATGAAATTTTTTTCTTCCAGCGTTTTAATGAAATGAACTGAAGAAGAAATCTTGAGGTCAAAAATGTTCCAGGGAGATCTATTTGCACAGTTCCATAAAGTTTTGTTTCCATAATTAGGTTAGGAATTGTCGTTTATCTCTATAACCAGGTGGGAATGTCTATCACCATCAATGCAGGAGATGAAGAAGTATGTCTTTGGTACCCAATGAAAGGCAAAGATGTAAATGTCAGCTAATACAAAGTGTCTCAAGGGACATCCTCAGTTTTTACCTGGAGCAGCTCCACATCTGGTTTATGACACATTTCCATTAGTTCCCGATATATTTCTTTCAATTGTTTCTTCTTTTGATACGTGTTGACACAACTTCTCTGGAGTTACAGAAATATATCTTGGTGTTCCTTGTACAGTCTCTCTAAATGTTATTTTTCTTATGGAGAACTGGATGCAGCTTCTTATACTCATCCCTGATCATCTGCGCCCAGAGATCCACATAGGCCTGGAGGAACACGTATTTTGTAGGTTACATACCGAGGTCTACTTCCACCTCACAGAACCGACAAATTCATCCAGACCTTTTCTTCATTTATTTTTCATTCTCTACGAACACTACGATGAGTTAAAAAGATCTTCCTTGGGGGGAAGCAAGATGGCTGAAAGGAAGCTTCTCTGGAGTGCAGCTCCCACTGAGTGAGACACCGAACCAGAGAGATATCTGCAGTCTACCCATCTGACAAAGGGCTAATATCCAGAATCTACAGAGAACTAAAACAGATTTACAGGAAAAAACAAATAAACCCATCCAAAAGTGGGCAAAGGATATGAACTGACACTTTTCAAAAGAAGATATATATGAAGCCAGCAAACATATGAAAAATGCTCATCATCACTGGTCATTAGAGAAATGCAAATCAAAACTACATTGAGATACCATCTGATGCCAGATAGAATGGCGATCATTAAAAAATCTGGAGACAGCAAATGCTGGAGAGTATGTGGAGAAATAGGAACACTTTTACACTGTTGGTGGGAGTGTAAGTTAGTTCGACCATTGTGGAAGACAGTGTGGCCATTCCTCAAGGACCTAGAAATAGAAATACCATTTGACCCAGCAATCCCATTACTGGGAAAAAATCCAAAGGATTATAAATCATTCTATTATAAGGACACATGCACACGAATGTTCACTGTGGCACTGTTTACAATAGCAAAGACTTAGAACCAACCCAAATGCCCATTGATGATAGACTGGATAAAGAAAATGTGGCACATATACACCATGGAATACTATGCAGCCATAAAAAATGATGAGTTTTTTATGGGACATGGATGAACCTGGAAACCATCATTCTCAGCAAACTGACACAAGAGCAGAAAATCAAACACTGCATGTTCACATTCATAGGTGGGTGTTGAACAGTGAGAACATGTGGACACAGAGAGGGGAGCATCACACCCTGGGGTTCATTGTGGGGGCTAGGTGAGGGATAGTGGGAGGGAGGGTGGGGAAGGATAACATGGGGAGAAACGTCAGGTATAGGTGATGGGGGGATGGTGGCAGCAAACCATCTTGCCATGAGTGTACCTATGCAACAACCTTGCATGATCTGCACATGTACCATAGAATCTAAAGCACAATAAAAAAAGACCTTCCTTCAAAATGTTTATAATTCATCAATTCTTGAACACTTGCATAAAAGCCCTTTGGATTTCAATGTTTAAATATGTGTCCTCTCAAATCCGAAATATCACTAGAAAACAACTAAAATTTGTCATTGATTGTTAAATTATCATCAATAATATATATAATCTTTGTTACTCAATTAGTTTGTGGTCTCAAATCTTTGTACTTCAGTCTATACAGTCACTCTTAGTAGAAATGTTGTCAGTATGTTATAATCAGGGTCAGAAGCCATCACACAAAAAAGATCTTAGTAAACATTTTAGCCCCCATCTCTGAAACTGACTACCTCTGCTCTGTCTCCTCTCTTCTTCTGTCTAAAGCCACAGTCTTGCCCCATCATTCTAAGAACATGAATCCCCATTCCATTGTGGTTCTCCTCCCAACATTGACATAATATTCTCTCACTCCCCTAGTCATTTTTGGTCCTTCTCTTCAGCTTTTCATCATGTTACATTTTCTCCTACTCGAACTGGCATTATGGTCTGGGTCCTTTGCTATCAGATTTCACCAGCACAGGCATATTTCTTAAATTACTGTTCCCACTCACTTTTTTTCCCAGGAGCAACAACATATTCATGGTTAAATGCCTTTATTTCTCAATAACATATTATTTAATCAATATTACATAATTCATCCCATACAGAAACTTCTGCCTGAAATACCTATTAATTTTAAGCACATACTTGCCTTTTAGAATTTATATTTATGTATTTTTACTTATCTGAAAAATATTTCCAGAACACCTGAACAATTGTTATATTGAACAGTCAGGTTATGTTACAGCCTATAAATAAGTACATGACAGAATCTGGCATATGAGAATTTCAATGCAAGTTGCTTATATAAATGTTCTCAGCATGCCTGCCTCAAGCTGGTTTTGAAGACACATGATCTTATACTTACACTCCAGAGGATGATTTTTTTTCTCCTCACTTAGACTTCTCTGATTTTCTTGAATCTTTTCCCATAAAATCTTCATTCGCTTTAAGAGCTTCTCCTGCAAAAGAACTGAGGGTGAACAACAGAAAATCAAGTACCCATAGATCCCAAACTCTGAGTGGTATATGCAGGCAAGGGATATAATATATAAAGACACTGGAGAGATGAAAATAAAACAAAAATTTTCACTGCTCATTCTCAATATTTTTCAAATCTGAGGTATCAGAATGTATAACGGTTTAGGGAACTGGTGAGCGAAGATTTCTTGTAACCTAGCTAATGATCAGTTAAACACCCTTCTTCAGAATCCACTATGCTGGCCTCCTGCTTTTGTCATTTATCCAGTAATATTAAATACATTTCCAAAATGTATTCTCTTTGTTTTTGTAGTTTTGGTAACTTTTTCATGCCTTTAGCATTATATTGCAGAGTCAAAGTCATAGTGACATTTACTTAATCACACTCTTTTTGGGTGCAGGCTCCATGAAGGCAGATATAGTTGCATATCGAATTCAAAATTTCATCATTGATACCTCCAAAAGCACCTGGCACTCAGTAAAGGATGGAGTGATCGCCACAATGGTTCTCATCTCCCTTCTCATCTCTTTAACTCTTCCACCCTCCAGCCTGCAGGGGATCCCAGTGCTGTCCCTTACCCGGTGTTCTTCAGCTGCCCCTTCAATAGGACAGTGTTTGTGAGCCCCATGCTCCTGAGAGAGCACAGCGAGCAGAGCAGACTCTTGTCTGTGCCACAGAACATCTTCTTTGTTTCCCTATGGGTCTCACATACTTGTTTCTCAGAGCTCAGGAATTGCCAGAGACTGGCTTTCTTGGCAATTGTCACTAAATTCTTCAGAAAAATGTTAGTTTTGAAATCCTTTTGATGTGATGGCTCCCTGCATGCAGAGCAGTTGGCAGGACTTTGGGCTTCTTCCCAGGAAAGGCAGAGGCAGGGTCTACAGAAGCTGTGCCCACAGCCTATGGTGACAGGGTCTACCAGGTGGTTCAGGCAGATGACACAGGTGAATGCCTTCTGGAAGGCCTGTGGGAAGTCTGAGTCCATTTTCCTAAGGGAAGAAAACCACACGAATTTAATCTTCTACCTTGGAGAGACAAAGATCCAAGCAAAGTTTGAATCAGGTTGGGATTGAATAATATCCTTTTTATCTTCTAGGGAAAAATAGGCTTTCATTTGCAACGACAGAAATAGGAAAAATAGAAAACTAGGGCACTAAGAGCCATCAACCTCTGTAGAAAAATGTGATCGTTCTCCAATCAACACACAACCAGCTTTCCAGATTCGACTTTTTTTGCATAGAAGAATGTCAGATTTTTTGAGGTGTTAGTGTTCACCAAGTTGCTTGGGCTTCTAGGATATCATCAACCTATAAACTCATGGGATGAGTCTTGAATGGTCTGAAACTCAGTCACACTCTGAATTGCCAGTAACTGGTTTGGAGAAGGAAAACTAAGCTCTTCTACTCTCATTGTTTGATTTAACTGTAACAACCATCCATCAGAGTTTTCCAGAGGGCCCCTGCTTGAAAATATTAGAGCAGAGCTCGTCCTTTGACCAAAATCAGACAAAGCCAGCCTTTACTCTCCAAGGCAAAACAAACAAATCAAGGTAAAGGCACTTCTCCAAGGTAAAACAAACCATCATTGTTTTACTAGGCTGCTGAGTTCATTCAATCAACAAAAACTTACTGGCATGTGTTTACTATTCCTAGACTGTCTGTTAATTTGGAGATATATTGATAAAATGTAGGAGTGTACATAGAGAATAGAAATATTTTCTAAACTTTTTGGCAACATTGTCATTACTCTTTCACACAGAAAAATACTAAGTATCAGGCAATAATAATAGGCACTAGACAGTAAGGCAGTGTTTTAACGGAAGGAAAAAAAACACATAGGCCAGGCAAGGTAGCTCAAAACTGTAATCCCAGAATTTGGGAGGCCAAGTCAGGCAGATTTTTTTAGCTCAGGAGTTTTAGACTGTGTGACATGATGGCAAAATGTCTGGATTAGCCTGTCTCTAAACACACACACACACACACACACACACACACACACACACACAAATACAGATTTAATGTATATAATTAGCCCAGCATCATGGCCCATGCCTATGGCTACCTTGGGAGATGAGGCTGAAGAAATGTTTGAGGTAGGAAGTAGAGGCAGTAGTGAGCCTTATTATCACCACTGAACTCCAGCCTGTGTGTGCTTGTCTAAAACAAAGAAAGCAAAAATCTAAAATCCTGGTTTCTACACAGTATAAATACATAACCCTCTATTTCTGATATTTCTGCATGATTGCCAGTGACTTTTCTGCATGAATACTCATTTCTGGCTTTCTTTGACAGAGTAACTGAGGTTTCTGAAGAAACTTTTACTGTGTTTTAGAAAAAAATATTTGCCCAAATCATTCACTGCACTCTACCTATGTATAGCCATACATTGTAACATAGGCACATTATCACTAGTAGAGTAGAATGTAACACATTTATACACATAGATTACAATACCCCTAACCCATTTACAGAGTCTACAGAGATTAAAGAATGATGAGATATTTGGAAACTACTGCAAAATGCTTATAATCTGTAAAACAGCTAAGAAATACATTAAGTAAAAAATTAATCATAACATTAATTTGAGGATCATGCAGCAGGACAGATGACAAAAATATTTAATTTGTAAATAGGTTAAATGGAGCTTGTAAACCTATAGATTATGTTTAAAATAATTTTAAAGAAGAAATGGAGCTGTTTTTAAAACTCAGAAAATGACATTTCATCTTAAAAAAAAAAATCTGAGTTTGCAGATAAAGTCCCCAAATTTTGTTTGTTTTGGTTTGTAACCTAATAGCAGCTCCTACTCTGGAAAGTGTATACTTACCTTAGAAATAGATCTACATTCTCACCAAAGCTTGCTATATCCAAAAAGATGAAGTCAGCTCAGGGATCAGGGTCTCACAGTGCAGTGGCGGTAGCTTTTGGAAGTCTCCAAGGCCAATTGCAAAGCCACTCTGTGGGTTCTGGAGAAGAATGAGCTTGGCTCCTGAAGTGTCCTTTTATACATCTCTGAAGACCACACCCCTTTCTTCTAATTGACTGGATTTCAGGGGGCGTAGGTGGGTGTTAATATAGATGATTGAATGCTGGGAAGATGGCCACCTAAGAACAGCTCAGGACTTCAGCTCCCAGTGAAAGAGCAGAGGGTGAGTGTACTCCACGTTTCCAGACGAACTCTTATTGCCCACAGACCAGGAGATACCCAGGCAGAGGGGTCGCCAGCGCTGCAGTCCCGGCCCGTGCAGCTGTTTTGGCCCCCGTGGGGCTGATTCCGCCCACGCGGCTGCTGTGACCATGCCCTGTTGCCGCGGTTCTCCGTACAAAAGCCACTGGTCAGGGAGCCCTCTTAGCTGGCGATCGGAGCCCTGAGACGGCAGAGTTGCCCATTCATCTGAAATAGCGAGCCAGGCCAGGAGATACCTAGGCAAAAAATCCGCCAGGAGCCGGCGCCGCAGTTCGAGCCAACTCAATGAGTTGCAGCACGGGAGATTCCGGCGCCTTTTCAACAAGCAACTGGAACAGGGGGTCATTCAACTTAAAAGAAAAGACTCTGAGTCAGGGAGCCAGGTGATCAGGCTCGGTTGGTCCCACTCCTCCACCCCCAACAACAACGAAAACAAAAACAGTAATTAGAAACCCTCTGGGTCGAGCCCTTCACACCAAGCACAGCTGAACCAGGACAGTCCGGCTAGGTGGGGAGGGGCTTCCACCATTACTGACACTCTCCACCACTATGGAGGCAGGCTGCTGTTGCCGAGGCAACCCGCCATTGCCGAGGCAACCTGCCACAACAGAGAGAGTCCGCCATAACAGAGGCAGGGCCACCGTTGCTGAGACAGTTCTAACTACTCCCATATAAACAGGACTGCAGGGAAGAGCTCAGGGCAGCTGGGCAGAGCCCACAGCAGCTCAGCAAAGCCCCTGTGGGCAGGCAGTGGCTAGGCATGCTGCTATCTGGGCGGGTCAGACCTGAAAGAAAAATCAAAAGAGGCAGCAGCGCAATGGAAACTCATAAAGCTCCAACTCCCTGGGACAGAGCACCTGGGAACAAAAAGTACTTTATGAGTTCAGCTGCAACAAACCTAAACATACCTGCCCAGCAGCTCTGAATGAACAACGGAGCTCACAACTCAGGACTTAAGCCCCAATAAAAGATAGACCGTCTCCTCAAGTAGCTCCCTGATCCACATAGATCCAAAGACTCACCTCATAAAGGAGAGAACGGACTGACAGTGGGCGAGCAACTTTCTGGGACAAAGATAGCAGAAGAGGAAACTGGCAGCAACCCTTACTGTTCTGCAGCTGCTGCAGGTGATCCCCAGGCAAGCAGGGCCTGGAGAGGACCTCAGCAGTCCTACAGCAGAGGGGCCAGACTGTTAGAAGGAAAGCTTAAAAAAAAAAAAAAAAAAGAAGAAGAAGAAGAAGTAACTTCAGCATCCACGAACTAGAAGCTCACTCAGAGACCCAATCTGATAGACAGTAATTACAAAGACAACAGGTGGATAAACCCACAAAAATGGGAAGAAACCAGTGCAAAAAGGATGAAAACTCCCGAGACCAGAACACCTCTCCTCCTAAAAGGGACCACAACTCCTCACCAGCAAGGGAACAAGACCAGATGGAGAAGGAGGGTGATGAAATGACAGAATCAGACTTCAGAAGGTGGGTAATAAGAAACTACAGTGAGCTAAAAGAACATGTTCTAACCCCACGCAAAGAAAATAGGAACCTTGAAAAAAGATTGGACGAAATGCTAACGAGAACGGACAGCATAGAGAGGAATATAAGTGAATTGATGGAGCTGAAAAACACAACACGAGAAATTCGTGAACCATGCACAAGCTTCAACAGCCGAATTGACCAAGCAGAAGAAAGGATATCAGAGGTCGAAGATCAACTCAATGAAATAAAAAGATGAGGCAAGAACAGAGAAAAAAGCGCAAAAAGGAATGAACAAAATCTTCAAGAAATGTGGGACTATGTGAAAAGACCTAATCTATGTCTGACAGGTGTACCTGAATGTGATGAAGAGAATGAATTCAAGCTGGAAAATACTCTTCAGGATATTATCCAGGAAAACTTCCCCAACGTAGCAAGGCAGACCAATATTCAAATCCGGGAAATACAAAGAACACCACAAAGATATTCCTCAAGAAGAGCAACCCCAAGGCACATAATTGTCAGATTCACCAGGGTTGAAATGAAAGAGAAAATGCTAAGGGCAGCCAGAGAGAAAGGTCGGGTTACCCACAAAGGGAAGCCCATTAGACTCACAGCAGATCTCTCAGCAGAAACCCTACAAGCCAGAAGAGATTGGGGGCCAATATTCAACATCCTTAAAGAAAAGAACTTTCAACCCAGAATCTCCTATCCAGACAAATTAAGCTTCAGAAGTGAAGGAAAAATAAAATCCTTTGTGAACAAGCAAGCACTCAGAGATTTCATCACCACCAAACCTGCTCTACAAGAACTCCTGAAAGAGGCTCTACACATATAAAGGAACAACCAGTACCAGCCACTCCAAAAACACACCAAATGGTAAAAGAGCATCAACAAAATCAAGAAGCTGCATTAATTAACCAACAAAACAGCCAGGTAGCATCAAAATGACAGTATCAAATTCACACATAACAATAATATCCCTAAATGTAATGGACTAAATGCCCCAGTCAAAAGACACAGACTGGCAAATTGGATAAAAAGCCAAAACCCATCAGTGTGCTGTATCCAGGAAACCCATCTTACATGCAAGGATACACAAAGGCTCAAAATAAAGGGATGGAGGAAGATCTACCAAGCAAATGGAGAGCAAAAAAAAGCAGGAGTTGCAATTCTCATCTCTGATAAAATAGACTTTAAAGCAACAAAGATCAAAAGAGACAAAGAAGGACATTACATAATGGTAAAAGGATCACTGCAACAAGAAGAGCTAACGATCCTAAATATATACGCACCCAATACAGGAGCACCCAGATACATAAGGCAAGTTCTTAATGACTTACAAAGAGACTTAGACTCCCACACAATAATAGTGGGAGAATTTAACACCCCATTGTCAATATTAGACAGATCAACCAGACAGAAAATCAACAAGGATATCCAGGACCTGAATACAGACCTGGAACAAGCAAACCTAATAGACATTTACAGAACTCTCCACCCCAAATCCACAGAATATACATTCTTCTCAGCACCACATCACACCTACTCTAAAATTGACCACATAATTGGCAATAAATTACTCCTCAGCAAATGCAAAAGAACAGAAATCATAACAAACAGTCTCTCAGACCACAGTGCAATCGAGTTAGAACTCAGAATGCAGAAACTAACTCAGAACCGCACAGCTTCATGGAAACTGAACAACTTGCTCTTGAATGTTGACTGGATAAACAATGAAATGAAGGCAGAAATAAAGATGTTTTCGAAACCAATGAGAACGAAGACACAACATACCAGAATCTCTGGGACACATTTAAAGCAGTCTCTAGAGGAAAATATATAGCAATGAGTGCCCAGATGAGAAGAAAGGAGAGATCTAAAATTGACACCCTATCGTCAAAATTGAAAGAGCTAGAGGAGCAAGATAAAAAAAAAAAAAAACTCAAAACCTAGCAGAAGACAGGAAAGAACTAAGATCAGAGCAGAACTGAAGGAAATAGAGACGCAAAAAACTCTTCAAAAAATCAATAACTCCAGGAGCTGGTTTTTTGAAAAGATCAACAAAATAGACAGACCACTAGCCAGATCAATAAAAAAGAAAAGAGAGAATAACCAAATTGATGTAATAAAAAACGATAAAGGGGATATCACCACAGATTCCACAGAAATCCAAACCATCATCAGATATTAGTACAAACAACTCTATGCACATAAACTACTAAACCTGGAAGAAATGGATAAATTCCTGGACACCTGCATCCTCCCAAGCCTAAACCTGGAAGAAGCCAAAACCCTGAATAGACCAATAACATGGTCTGAAGTCGAGGCAGCAATAAAGAGCCTACCACCCAAAAAAAGCCCAGGTCCAGATGGGTTCACAGCTGATTTCTACCAGACATACAAAGAGGAGCTGATACCCATTCCTTCTGAAACTATTCCAGACAATCCAAAAAGAGGGAATCCTTCCCAAATCATTTTATGAGACAAACATCATCCTGATACCAAAACCCGGCAGAGACTCAACAAGAAAAGAAAATTTCAGGCCAATATCCATGATGAACATAGATGCAAAAATCTTCAATGAAATACTGGCAAACCGATTGCAACAGCATATCAAAAAGCTCATTCACCATGATCAAGTAGGATTCATCCCGGTGATGCAAGGCTGATTCAACATACGCAAGTCCATAAACGTAATTCACCACATAAACAGAACCAAAGACAAAAACCACATGATTATCTCAATTGATGCAGAGAAGGCTTTTGACAAAATTCAACAACCCTTTATGCTAAAAACCCTCAATATACTAGGTATTGACGGAACGTATCTCAAAACAATAAAAGCTATTTACGAAAAACCAACAGCCAATATCATACCGAATGGGCAAAAACTGGAAGCATTCCCTTTGAAACCTGGCACTAGACAAGGATGCCCTCTCTCACCACTCCTATTCAATATAGTACTGGAAGTTCTAGCCAGAGCAATCAGGCAAGAAAAAGAAATAAAGGGTATGCAAATTGGAAAGGAGGAAATCAAATTGTCTCTATTTGCAGATGACATGATTGTATATCTGGAAGACCCCATCATCTCAGCCCAAAATCTCCTGAAACTGATAAACAACTTCAGCAAAGTCTCAGGATACAAAATCAACGTGCAAAAATCACAAGCATTCCTATACACCAGTAATAGACTTAAAGAGAGCCAAATCAAAAACGAACTGCCATTCACAATTGCTACAAAGAGAATAAAATACCTAGGAATACAACTAACAAGGAACGTAAAGGACCTCTTCAAGGAGAACTACAAGCCATTGCTCAAAGAAATAAGAGAGGATACAAACAGATGGAGAAACATTCCATGGTCATGGTTAGGAAGAATCAACATCATGAATATGGCCATACTGCCCAAAGTAATTTACAGATTCATCGCTATTCCCATCAAGCTACCAATGACCTTCTTCACAGAACTGGAAAAAAACACCTTAAACTTCATATGGAACCAAAAGAGAGCCCGCATAGCCAAGTCAATTCTAAGCAAAAAGAGCAAAGCAGGAGGCATCACACTACCGGACTTCAAACTATACTACAAGGCTACAGTAATCAAAACAGCATGGTACTGGTACCAAAACAGAGATATAGACCAATGGAACAGAACAGAGGCCTCAGAGGAAATACAGCATTCCCACAACCATCTGATCTTCGACAAACCTGACAAAAACAAGCAATGGGAAAAGGACTCCCTGTTTAATAAACGGTGTTGGGAAAACTAGCTAGCCATGTGCAGAAAGCAGAAACAGGACCCCTTCCTGACACCTTACACCAAAATTAACTCCAGATGGATTAAAGACTTAAACATCAGACCTAACACCATAAAAACCCTAGAAGAAAATCTAGGCAAAACCATTCAGGACATAGGTGTAGGCAAGGACTTCATGACCAAAACACCAAAAGCAATGGCAACAAAAGCTAAAATAGACAAATGGGACCTAATCTAACTCCACAGCTTCTGCACGGCAAAAGAAACAGTCAGTAGAGTGAATCGGCAACCAACAGAATGGGAAAAAATTTTTGCAGTCTACCCATCTGTCAAGGGGCTGATATCCAGTATCTACAAAGAACTAAAACAGATCTACAAGAAAAAAAGAAACAAGCCCATTCAAAAATGGGCAAAGGCTATGAACAGATACTTTACAAAAGAAGACATACAGGAGGCAAAAAAACATATGAAAAAATGCTCATCATCACTGCTCATCAGAGAAATGCAAATCAAAACCACATTGAGATACCATCTCACACCAGTTAGAATGGCGATCGTTAAAAAATCTGGAGACAACAGATGCTGGAGAGGATGTGGAGAAATAGGAACACTTTTACACTGTTGGTGGGAATGTAAATTAATTCAACCATTGTGGAAGACAGTGTGGCGATTCCTCAAGGACCTAAAAATAGAAATCTCATTTGACCCAGCAATCCCATTACTGGGTATATATCCAAAGGATTATAAATCATTCTACTACAAGGACACGTGCACACGAATGTTCATTGCAGCACTGTTTACAATAGCAAAGACCTGGAACCAACCCAAATGCCCAACGATGATAGACTCGGTAGGGAAAATGTGGTACATATACACCATGGAATTTTATGCAGCCATCAAAAACGATGAGTTCACGTCCTTTGTAGGGACATGGATGAACCTGGAAACCGTCATTCTCAGCAAACTGACACAAGAGCAGAAAATCAAACACCATATATTCTCACTCATAGGCAGGTGTTGAACAATGAGAACACACGGACACAGGGAGGGGAGCACTACACACTGAGGTCTGTTGGGGGGAAATGGGGTCGGGACGAGGGGGTGGGGTGGTCAGAAGAGATAGCATGGGGAGAAATGACAGATACAGGTGAGGGGACGGAAGGCAGCAAACCACACTGCCTATGTGTGTACCTATGCAACAGTCTTGCATGTTCTTCACATGTACCCCAGAACCTAAAATGCAATTAAGAAATATATATATATATATGATTAAGTTTCTTCCAAACAAAAATGTTTTTTTGTTTTTTTTTTAATGGAGTTTCGCTGTGTCACCCAGGCTGGAGTGCAGTGTAGCTATCGTAGCTCACTGAAACCTTTGCCTCTGAAGTTCAAGCAATTCTCCTGCCTCAGCCTCCCAATTAGCTGGGATTACAGGTGCCCGCTGCCATGCCTGGGTAATTTTTTTGTGTTTTTAGTAGAGAGGGGGTTTCATCACATTGGCCAGATTTATCTGGAATTCCTGACTTCAAGTAATCCACCCACCTTGGCCTACAAAAGTGCTGGGATTACAGGCCTGAGCCACAGTCCCCAGCCTATTCACTTTCATTGTAAGAATTTAATCTAAGGACACTCCTGGCCTCCACTCCAGAAGGGATATTTCTCCTGCTCCTCGTGCTCCAGATGAAGCATTCTCACGGTCTCTCAGCGGTGGTAGGACGTAGGATTCCCTCCTATATTACCTGGTACTGCTCATCCCAGCTCAAGGGGTATAGGGAGAAAGTCCAGAAAGCTCTAGCCAGGTGCGGTGGCAGGCACCTGTAATCCCATCTACTGGGGAGGCTGAGGCAGGAGAATTGCTTGTGCCCTGGAGGTGGAGGTTGCAGTGAGCCAAGATTGTTCCAGGGCACTACAGCCTGGGTGATATAGTGAGACTGTGGCTCAAAAAACACCATAAATCAATACAGAAATATAAAAAAATAAAAAATTGATGATTAGAAATATAAGAAGACATTCACGACAAAATAAAAAGCAAGAAGAAAGAATATAAAATTGTAAATGTAATTTGATTACTTTAACAAATATAAAAAAATTAAAGTGATTTAATCAATTAGTATAATAATTGTGTTATCTTTAGGGAATATTGGGAGAATTGTTTCCTTATTGTTTATAATTCTTTCCATTTTTTTGTGTGTGTGGGTAACATCAACAACGAGAGTAACAATTTAAGCAGATTTCAAACATGGTGTATTCCATGAAGGTGATTTTCTATCTTTAAAAGAAATGTTTTCTCTCCTTGACAAAATGCCTCATCATTCAAAATACGGTTTGTTTAGCACACACAGCTTTTTCTTCCTTGAGTATTTCTATATTTGTTTCATTTTCTCCAAATGATAGTAAAGATCCAGGTTGTCTCTATTTGATGTTTACAATTCCTGAAACAACTGAGCAGTGCATTGCACATAATAAAGTAGTTTCTCCCTAAGTAAATTAGGCTGAATATTGAATTTACAACCAAAACTTTGAAACTGAAGGAAGAGCTATGTCTTCATCCTTCTTTTCTTGTATCATTTCTTTCCCATGTAACAAAGGATACAGGGTGTTAACACAAGATACAGAGAAAGAGAATGTGTGTGTGTGTGTGTGTGTGTGTGTGTGTGTGTATTTGTACATGCATTTACATATGTGTAACCACATCAATTTTTTTATTTGTAGCAATGCCTTGTGAATTTGATTCAGAAGCCCAAAGCATTTTATTAAAATTATGTTTCATTTGATTGTCTCATCTGTTTATGGCAGTTGCTAACAGGGATTCTGTGTTTCATTTACCATATGCTATTACAAAATCTGAGTTCATGATGCTAAATTCATAAATATTGAATGTAGCTGAAATTCAAAACATGGGGATTTTAGTTATTTCTATTTTTCCTTTGTCAGCAGGGTATGATTGAATGAACAATATGGATTCCTATTTCATTCTAAAACTAGTATGAATTTAGGCAAGTTATTTAACTCCTGATCTTTTGTTATCTCAACTATGAAATGGAGCTTCTACCCTGCCCAACTTGCAGAATTGCTCTGAAGATTAAAAATCACGTTGTGTAAACATTCAAAACAATAATTGGCTCATAGAAAGCGATCAGCCAGTTGTAAATGCTAACTGTTAGTAAAACTAAATTACAAAATTAAAGTGCTAAATTAATGAATAACATAATTAATGCTTTCTTAATGTAATGATTGTTTCTCATGGGTTAATTAAGTTGTGATGGAATTGGTATGTTGAATTCAGTGACTCACTGTTTATCTACTCAGGGCTTGTTGAAACACTTTCAGTTATGTTGAATCACTCTTACTGCAATAGCAACCCCATCACTTTTTTTGGAATGTGAGTTATGTGAAAGGTTTAAATCATAGCAGGCAGCCAAATATTGTAGAAAGACTGAAATAAACCCATGTTGTGTATTCCTAATAGGTCTAGCTTTAAAAATAAGAATATTATTAGTTATAACTTGGTAAATATTTATAATTTGTCAGGCATCTTACTAAACATTAGTAGATTATCTTATTTTAATATTGATATTACTTCTGTGAGTAGATTACTAGGATACCTAGGTGAAGAAAGTCTTGTCTATATTTGCATATCTGGGTTTATCAGTTAGTTATTATTCTGGTGTAAATAATAATCACTGTCATTTTTCCCATTGGCACATGCAGCTGTTTCTGTGCTTTCATAAACCTCAGCAGAATAGTATCTTATAAGACTTAAAAATAGGGTAGCTATGTATGCTATTGTTCTTAATTTGCATATGATAGGATCTTAAAATATATATTTCATGCTTGAAAAACACCGGCTTGAATTGTACAGGTCTACCGAAACACACCATTTAAAAAAAATAAATACAGTCAGCCTTTCTGTCTGTAGATTTCACATCAGCCAGTAAAGGTGGATAGAAAATACAATATTATTCACTGTAATCCCAGGTACTTAGGAAATCGAGAAAGGAGGATTTCTTGAGCCAAGGAGTTTGAGGCTGTAGTGAGGTATGAGCAAGCCTCTGCAATCCAGCCTGGCAAAAAAGAGAGACTCCATCTCTTAAGCAAACAAAATAAAATACAGTATTGAAAGAAACAAATCCACGTATGTGAATGGCCAACTTTTTACTTTTAAAGATGATAAACTCTAACTTGCCAAATTATTTGTTTTCAAACTTATATTTTTAAATATTAGTATTGCATACAGAAAATGATCTTGCTAAAACTATAACAAAGTAGAAAAGACATAAATCCAGGAAAAAGGCTTTTGAGTGAGTACATTTATTGCTATGGAACAAGTTACAACAATTATTTTTTGTTTAGCTCTGTTATGTTACAACTTTTATCGCAGAATGGTACTCGTGATATGAGCTTGAATCCAAGACACTCAGATGTAGCTAATAAAGAGCTAGTGAAAAATGTAAAGTAAGAGAATTATGAATGTGTTTCTAAAAACAAAAAAAAACAAAACTGTTACATTCCGTTTGGGCCCTTAGACATGATTTTTGGAATTATTTTCTGTTTTATATTATTGCCTACTTCACTGGCTTAACAATGTGAGGACCAGGATGATCATCTGATGTTTCTGTATTGAGTATTTATTGATCATTAGGGTTTCCAGATAGACTTTTTTATAGGTAGAAAAAGAAAAAATGTCTCCCTCTTATCATATCAATTTTTCTTTTTTTTTTTTTTGTACTGTAAAAAAAATCATAGTTGATTTCTTGTAAGCCATTGGTCACTATGAACTTCCAAGAAGTGAGTGCTATAGCAGCAGCCTGGACTACAGAACCTGGGAACTGGTGTACCCCTGCATACCCTCTGGGCCAGATACCAGAGATGTCATTTCCAAAGCAGATTGGAAGCACGTTTTTGGAATTTCTCTCCAATGTTTTCTACTCACAAAGATTGACATCTTAACACTTGGCAAAGAAAAAAAATATTTAAAGGGTCCAGATCTATTTATGTAAATAATCAAGAGTGAGTTTGTAGTGGATAACCTGAAGTTGAATACATGGTGCCTAATAAATTTATTCATTTTCTGTTGATGTGCATTTGGATTTCTTTTTGTATTTTGGTTTTGTGAGCATGTCTGCTAAAGCAAATATTCAAGAGATTCTCTTTCCTGACAGCATCTTCTGATAGGTGGAATATCTGGGTTATAAAATCTGTGGATCATCAATTCTACTGGGCAGTGCCATATATCATTTTAAAGTGATTTTATTTATTTATATTTCTACTAACAAGGTAATTATATTATATAAAATAATAGAAGTATGGGTGATTGTGGCAAGTTAAAGAAATATAAATAACCCACTCTTACTAAAATCCAAGGCATTTGAGGGAAGAACAATTTATACATTGAGCCTCAAATACTTCAAGTAAGTTTTGAAAGATATCCATAGGAGTGTAACTACTTTCTTGTAGTTAATCAAAATCCCATAGTAAGGTTAGGCAGGTAGGAAGATAGGCACATTTGCATTTCAGAAAGCATTCTAGCCTAGATGAAATAGAAGGGCATCAACCCAGCAGGAGAACAGAACTAATTTGTGTGTGCATGTGTGTGTGTGTGTGTGTGTGTGTGTGTGTGACAGTGACAGGGTCTCACTCTGTCACCCAGACTAGAGTCAGTGGCACAATCTCAGCTCAATGCAACCTCTACCTCCTGGGCTCAGGCAATCCTCTAATCTAAGACTCCCAAGTAGCTGAGATTGCAGGTATGCACCATCATGCCTGTCTAATTTTTGTATTTTTTCGTGGAGATGGAGTTTCCCCATGTTGCCTAGGCTGGTCTTGAATTTCTTGGCTTAACTAGTCAATCCATCCAGGCCTTCCAAATGCTGGGATTACAGGCATGAGCCACCATGCCAGGTCCCAAAATCTTTTCTCATGGCAACTGCTGTTGTGTAGACTTTACCCTCAGAAAAGATAAGACTACCCTCATCCTTTGGATTTCAGCTTAGGTGTTACTTCTATTAGGAAGTCTTTCAGGATGACTGTACCTTCCTTTGTATCACCTACTGGACCATGAGCTCCTTAAGAACTGAGTTTTGATTTTTTTTTAATTTACTTTAATTTTCGGGACTCATGTGCAGAACGTGAAGGTTTGTTACTATTTTGGCTCCAATCCCTACATGTATGGAGAGTCCATAGTAGACACTCATTTTGTGAGTAATTGGAGAAGTGCATATTTGAGACCTTCTGGAACATTCTGTGTTTTGAACAGAAGAGCTGCACTGCACCATAGGAATTGCACAATGCCTTTGTTATGGGGTTTGGTCAAGCATGCCAACAGGATTTTTGTGATGTCATTGATAGAGAGTTGGACAGTGTTATAGATGTGGGACAAGGTGAATATTATTATTCTATAAAATGCACCAAAACCTGCACAATACTTGAAAGCTTTGTTAACTTTTGATCAATTCTGCCAGTACGCAAGAAGCATTTCCCCCAAAATATTGTATGCAGTTCGGTGGCTTAGGAACATACTTTGGCAACATATTTAATGTCACTGATATGAAAACATTTTTTAGAGACAGACTTCCTGGGTTCAAACCCTACTTAATTTGAGTATAACTATGGGCAAATTATTAAAGTTTCCTGTTCTTAAGTTTCTTAATCTTTAAATGAGTATAAAATGTTATTTATTTCATGGAGTTGCTGTGAGAATTAAGTAAGCTGAACATGTAAATCACTTAGAACAGTTTTTAGCATGTAATCTCTAATTAATAAATGTCTGATATTTTCACTTGAATGACAATTTTTTTTTGGTTAGGTAATAACTAAACACTTTTTCTCTCTTACATATTCTGCATGATGACACAGTTGCAGTATAATAAATGGTAACTTTTTCAGCCTCTAGCACTAAAGTTTGCAACTATTGTTCATTCTTTTTTATGCATCTCATAAGTTAGTTATTGGCTATTTCTGTCTAATACAGGGTATTCTACACAACATAGCACTGACTTTTTACTGAAAAATGAGAACACTAGAAAGCCTTTCTTCTCTACACTTAGGTAGATAATATACAACATTTTAAAAAGTATTTGAAGCAGTTTTCAAAGAACAACATTTCTGGAAAACTCTGCATATATGTATTTATGATTACCTTTTCTTAATTTTTATGAATCTATTTTTTGAAGCATAGTGCTGATCAAATGACACCAGAGAACATACTAATTTGCAATGCCATGGATTGATTAAAAAGACAGCCATTCGATCTTTTTCTAGAAATTAATGTCTAATTAACATACTCATAATAGATAAAGAAATGGAAAATATACACAAGAGATAGGAAGGCTAGTGTTAGAAGATCTTACATATATTTTATTAGAGTTATAGAAGAAGTGAATAAGGAGAGGCAATGTTTGAAAACAAAATAAATTACCATTTTCTGGAATAGTGAAAGGCAGATATTTGTAGATTCAGAAACTTCAGTAAATTATCAGGCAACTTATATAAAAATAAACCCACAGTTATTCCCACTGTATATACCAAATACAAAGAAAATGTCTTAAAATCATGCAGAGGGGAAACAAAAAGATGACCTTACAGAAATAATTTGACAGCTGACTTCTCAACAGCAACAGTGAAAGGCAGAAGAGAGTGGGGACAGTCTCCTCAAAAAGCTGACAGTTTTTACTATCAATTGAAATTTTACATACACTGAAAACACCTTTGAAGAATGAGGGTGAAATAAATATAATCCAGGAATAAAAGCGGTCAGCTGTAGCTCAAGTACTAGGCAATAATGTGTGTGTGTGTTTCCTGAAATCAAAGTGTTCCAAAGTCCATGTGTTTTCTAGGTGAAAGCTGTTTAACTTGAGACTTAATTAAGTGTGTGTATTATTATAACAAGCCATTAAAAGAATAGACACAGTATGTAACTTTTCAACAAGAAATCTAAAAAGGAGAGTAAGAGAAAAGTCCTAATTACATGAAGTAGACAAGAAAGGAAGATTAAAAAAAAAAAAAAAAAAAAAAAAAAAAAAAAACAGAAAAATCCAGGATAATAAGGAAGTACAAAATATGATGTTAAAATCAAATGCAAATACATAATTACAGTAAGAGTAAAAAAAATAGACCAGACTGTAATCCTGACACTTTGGGAGGCCAGGGCAGGAGGATTGCTTGAGGCCGGGAGTTAGAGACCATCTAGATGACATGGTGAGACTTCTATCGCTACAAAATATAAAAATTGACCAGGCATGTTGGCACAAGTCTTTAGCCCCAGCTGCTCGTGAGGATGAGGCAAGAGGACGGCTTGAGCCCAGATGGTCGATGCTGCAGTGAGCCATGATCACACCACTGCACTCCAACCTAGGGGGGAAAAGTTTTTTAAAATTCAAAAAAGTGAAAAGAATAAATTTGCAATTAAAAGATAGTAATTCCTGAACTAGATATAAACACAACAATATCCACTATATGCCATTTACAAGTGGCAAATGTAGAACATAAAGACAGAGTTTGAAAGTGAATGAATAGATTTGTCAAGCAAATAACTGAGAAAAGATGGTACAGCGGCATGAGTACAAGGTAAAAAGCAGAAAACATTACACAGTGATAGATGGTTCAATTCATCACGAAGTCAGATACATAATGTTTATTTACACTTAATAATAAACAGTGTCTGAATGTATGAGGCACAATTTGCCAGAACAATGAAAAGATTTTGACAAATCTGTCCCCAGAAGATTGTAAAACATCCTTCTTAGTAACTGATGGTTGCAACAGAATAGATAACAGGCTGCAAGCAGATTTGTGCAACATGCTTAACAAGCTTGTTCCAAAGAACATGTATAGTGCCTTGTACCCAAGCACACATAAACCATCTGCAAACATGGACCACACATCAAGCCATAAGTCTCAACACACTTCAAAGCCTCAATTATCCTAGAATCAACTCATTTCAGTATTGTCCCAGCCAAGATTCCTATGATCAAACACAATATGAGGCTTAAATGTTCATTCTCCTCTTTTATGACCTACTGTAAAATTTTAGTTGATATTCCATCATGTGATAAGTTAAATCATGTTTTCTGTAAACTCTACCAAACCCACTGGTTTGTGTTTCAGTCGGCCTATTACATGGGTCTTTGCCCCAGTGGCAGCATTACACAAGTGATTACGGAGTTTTTATAAGATGTGAGAGAATATTACTGCCCTATATTATTAATATATATTCTCATTCATAATATATATTATCATCCTTGTACTCCATCTCTAATTCCCGACTTCACCCCAGTTTTTGCACTCCCCTCCCACATCCAGTATCTCTCTAAAATTTTCACAAAGGGACATGGATGAACCTGGAAACCATCATTCTCAGCAAACTGACACAAGAGCAGAAAATCAAACACTGCGTGTTCTCACTCAGGCGGGTGTTGAATGATGAGAACACATGGACACAGGGAGGGGAGCACTTGGGGGGAAATGGGGCAGGGACGGTTGGGTGGGGCGGTGGGGAGAGATAGCATGGGGAGAAATGCCAGATATAAGTGAAGGGGAGGAAGGCAGCAAATCACACTGCCGTGTGTGTACCTATGCAACAATCTTGCATCTTCTTCACATGTACCCCTAAACCTAAAATGCAATTAAAAAAATGTTTTTCATAAAGGAACAAAGCCTGCTGCATTTTCGGGATCAATCTAAATAATCACACTCAGGTATAGGCAGTACTTGTAAACACCTTTTAGCCACATCTGAAGATTGTGTTCCACTTGAGTGAAAATCAGTGTTTGTGATGCTCATGAGAAATCCTCTTTTCGTGGACTTGTCTGGTTCTACTTGCCAGTATTTTCTTAACATGAGTGACTCCATTTTGATTCTGACAACTTTCATACCTCTCTTTGCTGAATCTTTCCTACGTTGTTCCAGAGGTCTGCATAATGACCATGATTAGTCATGTATCAGAAAAGCTGTGTTGTTCACATGGACACAAGGAGAGGAACAACACACACTGGGGCCTGTTGGTTGGGTTGAGGGGAGGGAGAGCATCAGGACAAATAGCTAACACACACTGTGCTTAATATTTAGGTGATGAGTTGATAGATGCAGCAAACCACCATGGCAGACGTTTACCTATTTAACAAACCTGCATGCTCTGCACAGGTATCATGGAACATAAAGTAAAATAAGATTTTAAAAAATTTTAAAAAGAAAGCCATATTTTACTGCATCAGATATCAAAAGAACATAATATATCTAAAACTGCAGTTACTGTTCATGAAATACATTTAAGGTAAAACAAATTTACCTTCTATCCTATTTCAAGCATATGCTCAAAAAATTAAGAACACCTTGCCAGTTTTAATTACTAAATATTTTGGTTTTAAAACTCTATTCATTACATTTTAAATTTCCATTTAGACTGCAGGGTGTCCAATGGGACACACATAAAATGAGCTAACACTGGTGATAGCTGATGTGCTAAAAAAATTGCAAAAAGACCTCATAATTTTGTTGAGAGAGTCTCACTCTGTCGCCCAGGATTGAGTGCAGTAGCACAATCTCAGCTCACTGCAGCCTCCGCCTCCTGGGTTCAAAGGATTCTCCCACCTCAGCCTCTGGAGTTGCTGAGATTACAGGCGTGCATCACCACACTTGGCTGATTTTTGCATTTCTAGTACAGGTAGTGCTCTGACATTTTGGCTAGTCTGGTCTGGAACTCCTGCCCTCAAGTGATCCACCAGCCTTGGCCTCCCAAAAGTGCTGGAATTACAGGTGTGAATCACTGCACCCTGTCAAGAGCTTATAATGTTTTAATATTTGTTGGGCAGCATTCAAAGTTGTCCTGGGCCACCTTCAACCCATGGGTTGAGACAGAATGATTTAGAGCTTACTCTTCCCCCAATATTAAAACATAACATAATTATCTTTCTTAATTAAAAAAATAAACATTTTCCACTGACTTTAAAAAGAGTTTGAGTTTTACAGTTTAAAAACCACGAAAAGCAAAAACAAAGCCACGAAAAGAAAACTAATAAAATAGCCATTTAGCCTATCAGAAGCCAAATTGCAAGAGAAGAGAGATAGGTCCCAAGAGCTTAAGATAAATTGGGCATTAAATGTACCTCTGAGGGAAAACATTCCAGCTTGAAATATACATATATTAGATTGCCTTTTCCTGCCCCTACATTCTTATTTACAGGATATTTATAGCATTGTAATCATACGGAATTCAAAAACTAAATGACTTTTTTATTCAATTACTGTTATTCAAACATTTAAAAAGCAAAAAAGGAAACAGCCTGTGTCCAGGATTCCAATCAATCAAGCAAAACGATCTCAGAGAAAGGGAACAGGCTCAGCTTGTCATGTTTTCTCGTTTTCCTCTCTCGATTTTCCTGAAAATCCTGAAGGTTGCAGAGGTAGATATAGAAAATCTATCTAAGGTCACCAATACTTAAGAAGCCATGGAATGCTGGAAGCTATTTTTAATGATATTGTTAATCCCAAGATAGATTGACCCAATAAACTTTCTAGAAATACCGTCTTCAGGAAGAAGGTTTAACTTTCTTTACTTATTTGCTGCTTCTGAACATTGATGCTTCCTGCCTCTTGGGGGACACACAAGGCCTCTTGGTGACCCTGGGTGGTGGCCTGGTAGAGTCGGGGGCAGTGGCAGCAATGGCAGTAAGTCATCGGGCGGGGTGGGGTAGCCACCTCTGCAGGTGCCCTTGGCCTTGGGGAGCGTGGCAGAGCTGCCGCTGGTGTCCCAGGACTGCAGCACTGGAGGAAGCGGGGGCAGGCTGGATTTGGGGGCGTGTGAGGCCTGGGGCACTCCGGCTCATGGTGGTTCCAGAGGGCTGGCTTTGATCTTGCAAGCGAATGACAGTAGCATCCATTATTTTAAAAGTTTTTGAGATTGCTAATTTATTGTTATTAATGGAGACAAGGTCTCACTCTGTTGCTTAGGCTGAGAGCAGTGGCATGATCTGGACTCACTGCAGCCTCACCTCCTGAGCTCAAGAGATCCTCCGGCCTCAGCCTCCTGAGTAGCATTGTTTATTCTTGACAAAACACCCCCAGTGGACAGGACCATGCCATAGATATGTGAGGTCTCTTTCTTCCCCCTGGGGAGCCTCTGTCCCTCAGTCACCCTCAGTCATTGAGACTCTTGGTTGTTCATGAGTCGTCATTGCTCTGCAATAGTGAAAGGACTCCAAATGGCCTTTATTATGATGGTTATTTATTTATTACTTATTTTTGAGATGGATTCTTCCTCTATTCCCCACGCTGGAGTGCAGTGGTGCCCTCTTTGCTCACTGCAACCTCCTCCTCCCTGTTTCCAGTGACTCTTCTGCCTCAGCCTCCCAAGTAGCTGAGACTACAGGCACTGGCCACCATGTCCGGCTAATTTTGTATTTTTAGTAGAGAAGGGGTTTCACTATGTTGACTAGGCTGGTTTCGAACTCTTGACCTCAGGTGATCTGCCTGCCTCAGCCTCCCAAGGTGCAGGGATTATAGATGTGAGCCACCACACCCAGCCTATTTTCTCTTTTTAAAAGAACAATTCTTGGAAAAATGTAAGTGGTTTAGAACATGGGCTTATAGGGCTGGCTGGGTGAAATGTGTGTCAGCTGCTTGCTGGCCTCACCTTCCACATTTCAGCATGTGTCTGGGCCTCTTGAAGAACAGCACTGACAGAATGTGCAGCCTGGGGCATCTGTCCATTGGGCTGGAGGTGCCTTTTATAAGTCCTGAGAAGGAGTAAGTAGGAAAAGAAGAGTGGGCAAAGCATTTTCAACATTCTTGACAGTTAATCTGAAAATACGAAGCAGTTTACATCTCTAAAGCAAAGAAAGATACTTACTGGCTACTTCTTAGCAAAAAACAAAAATAAAAACAAAGAAAGCAATTCACAGGCATGGCATGGTACACAAGACTTTATGAAAAATCTGAAGTTCTGTGACAAAACTTTACATGAGATTCAGGAAAAGGTTCAGGAAGGGGAGTATGGTGTTTGATAAACCCCAGTGAGGAAACTCTGGATTAACTGGGACTGTGAAGAGGAATAGTATGCGTTACTTTTGAAAACCTTTTGATAATTGAAGAATAAACCCTGAAAACCTATTTTCCTTCAAAACAATATATTGTTGATTTTTCTAAAATGTATTTATCTAGTTTCATATCACACTGAGTACAGGAACGACTTTTAAACATTCCCCTCAACACAGAGTACATTGGACACAGACACAATAGACAGAGATTTTGACAAATTGTTGAGTTTTCTGAAATAATCTGGAATTAGATGGTTTTTTCCTACCCAAAGTCCTGGTATTGCAATTTTACTTTCTTGCCTTTTAATCTGTCCTTTTGACAGAAAGCTTGACTCGCGGAACGTTTACAGCTGTGAAAGAATCAGATTTCTCGGGCTCCTTAGAAAGCATCCTGCATAGGGCAATCCCCTCTCCACGCTCAGGCTGTTCCTCCTGCAGCTGAACTGCCACCAGCCCACACCAGAGGTCTTCCGCTCCTCTCTCTGTGAATGCAGAGATGCTTTAGCCATGCTCAGCACCACTATTCTGCCTGTTTCAGCTCGTTTTTCAGTAATTTCAGAAACCCATTAATCTATATGACAACACAAAGAATAAGTTCAGGAGATTAGAAATAAACAAGAAAAAAATGGGAAAGTTTCGTTGGGCTATGGTGGTTCTTTCCTATAATCTCAGCCCTAGGGCAGGCAGAGGCAGGGGGATGACTTGAGGTCAGGAGATTGAGAACAGATTGGCCAATTTGGTGAAATTCTGTCACTAGTAAAAATACAAAAAATAGAGCCAGGTGTGGTGACCTGAAACTCTTATACCAGGTACTTGGGAGGCTGAAGCAGGAGGATTGCATGAACTCAGGAAGCAAGGTTTATAGTGAGTTGAGATTGCAACATAGCACCCCAGCCTCAGTGACAGAGTGAGACTCAGTCTCAAGGGAAAAAAAATAGAATAATACAATGGCTTTTTGGAAACTCAGGGGGAAGTGGTGGGAAGGGGGAGAAGGAAAAGAGACTACAAATTGGATTCTGTGTATACTGGTTGTGTGATTGCTGCACTAAAACTTCACAAATCAACACTAAAAAAGTAACTAAACAATACCTGTTTGCCAAAAATTTATATTAAAAAAGTAAACTTTTTTGAAAATTGAGTACAGTATTTTCTTTTTTTTTTAATTGCATTTTAGGTTTTGGGGTACATGTGAAGAACATGCAAGATTGTTGCATAGGTACACATGTGGCAGTGTGATTTGCTGCCTTCCTTCCCCTCACCTATATCTGGCATTTCTCCCCACGCCATCACCCCCCCAACTCCCCACCTCCTGCTGTCCCTGCTCTATTTCCCCCCAACTGACCCCAGTATGTGATGCTCCCCTCCCTGTGTCCATGTGTTCTCATTGTTCAACACCCACCTATGAGTGAGAACATGCGGTGTTTGATTTTCTACTCCTGTGTTGGTTTGCTGAGAATGATGGTTTATTTTCAAGTTATAAAGGCACATCTATCATGAGGCTTAATTCTTCTAATGTTAAAAGAAATGAAGAGAACAAAGTTGAAATAGAGAAACAGTCAGACATTTCCTCTACAGCAATGAAATCTGTAGCACATATTTTGTATTTTGAAACTTAGTTTACAGCCAGCCTGTGGGAAGAAGAGGGCCCAGAACTGGGCATTGGGGAAGGGAGGAGAAAAGAAATCATCTGGACACAGCAGAGAAAGAAGTAGGGGTGGGGACTCGAGGCAGAGCTAGTCCTCCTGCTTGGGGCCTGGGACTAGGAAAGCTAACTGGGGGCAGAAGAGAGGAGCTCCAGGCTGTGGATGTCTCTGGGGAGAACCTTAGGTCATTAGGGCAAGAGGAAAGCCTGAGACCTACTGGTATCACTAGCCTCCCTACCTTTGAGTGTCTTCTGGTTGCCAGTGTGCTACAAGTCATGACCCTTGCTGGCTCCCAGCTCCAACTGGGCAGGCTCCAAAGCAGCGCAGTCTGGAGCAGTGGGGTCTGGCGCTACTGCCACCTCCTCATAGATCTCAGAGCTGCAGGACTGCTCCCTTAACTGCACCCTGAACTAGCCCAACTTGGGGCTGCAATTGGGAGTAGCATGTTCCAGGTGCCTCTGCTCCTTTCTGCTGGGTTCTGCATCTTTGCTGGCCACCCACTCACAGATATCAGAGCACCAGGATGGCTCCACAGAACCCTTGCGCTGGCTCTGCCTGGGGTTGGCTTTGCTGCACATACAACAGGTCAGTGTGGGCCCCATGGGGTAACTGCTTTTCTCGGGCTGCTTGGGCCTCTGCCTGCCCATATGTCTGCAGGGATTCACACCTACTGACAGTTCCTGGCAAGGCACAGCTGGTACAGGCAGTCCTGGACCATGGGGCTGTACCCCACTTGCAACCTGCACCTGGCCTCACTCACCAGCCCTGAGCTAACTTGTCTGCAACAGTTGAAACCTACCTGGATGATTTAGAATGGGCCTGAATGCACTAAATCTGACAGCCGTGACTGCAGGAGGAGAGAGCACAGCTGGAACTCCTCTTCCTCCACTACTGCCCATTAACTGAAGACCACCAGCTGAAGACCTCCAACTGAAGGCACTAACTGAAGACCGCCAACTGAGGTCACCAACTGAGGGCACAAAACAAAGGCAACCAATGAGGGCGGCTACTGAAGGCCATCAGGTGAAGGTCAGTTGCCCTGCCAACCAGACCACCTCCTGGTTAAGAGAAAACAATGAGGCCCAGAGTCCCCTCCATATTTCCCCCCAAACTTGGAACTTGAGGGAGTAGGCACAAGGCTCAGTAGGCCCCGCCCTGCCAGCCATCCTGCCCCACCTTTCATTCATTGCTGGCTGCTGGAAGCTTTCAGGTTTCTCACTGTGCTGACCTTCCTATGGATCATCACCTTACAATGAATGATGCTAAAATTACTGAAATCAAATCCACCTCATGCACTATCTGAGATTCATAGAAACTCCTTTCCCCATAACCTCTGATCTTTATAGAAACTAGAAAAATGACAGATTTCTGCATGTGCTTTCAGAAAAACACATTACCATTATTTAAGGCTACCCTATAATGTAATATATACATGTTCAATTTATGTTTTTGAAATTAACACATATATTCAAACAACTTAACAAGACTAATAGAGGAAAGTTTCTAAAATTTATACACTAAGTTTATCACAATTTTCTAATGATCACTTTCATAGAGCAACTTAAAATTTATGGTTTCGACAAAGAAAGAGGCTCATGGAAGAGAAAACCACCACATAATACAATATTTTAAATTTGATCCTTATTGCTACTAATAAATAACTGTTACCCAGTGTGTATTGTGAACTGCTTTGTGACTATGGTGACTTATTTAATCTCTCTAATTCTTGGTTTTATTATCTACAAACTATAACACCAATTTTATAAACTTGCTCTAAAAATTGGATGAGAGAAAAATAATCCTATTTTTCTATATATTGAACACTTACAAATTTATAGGCATCGTGTCCAGATTTTTACACACTTACCTTACTGAAGCCACATAAACTCATGTTTTAACTTAGAGGCATTATGCCCAGATTTTTACACACTTACCTTATGGAAGTCACATAACCTTGTGTTTTAAATAACAGAGATTATGGCCAGATTTTTACACACCTTATGGAAGCCACATAACAACCTCATCTTTTAAATTACAGGCATTATGGCCAGATTTTTACACACTTACCTTACAGAAGTCACATAACACTCCCATCTTTTATAAATGAGCAAACTGAGGCTCAGAAAAGTTAAAAACACATTTACAAACATGACATAATGAGTGATGGAACTGGGATTTAAATCCAGTTCTCTCTGACACTAAAGGTTGGGCAACATAATGAAGATCAAGTTCTACCCAGCATGTGGAGAGATTCATAACATGCAGATTCTCTTTCTCTACATTTTCATGAGTGAGTTTTATTGATTGTTACAGCCTCAGAAAAATCCTAAACTCCCTCCCAGGTTGCCCTGCAGTGGTCTCCTTCTTCTTCGGGATGAATACTAATCTGCATATTTAGACCACATATTTAGCTCCTTATAAACAGGTGCTTTGATTAAGAAAAGACGTTTTCTGGGTCAAGAGATATGTTGATCAAGAAATAAAATATTCTAGGCCCTAGGTTACTAACTGTGAATTGGGGGGAGCACTACACACTGGGGTCCGTTGGGGGGAAATGGCGGAGGGATGGGGGGTGGGAAGGCGGGAAGAGATAGCATGGGGAGAAATGACAGGTACAGGCGAGGGGACGGAAGGCAGAAAACCACACTGCCATGTGTGTACCTATGCAACAATCTTGCATGTTCTTCACATGTACCCCAAAACCTAAAATGCAATAAAAAAAAATAAATAAATTTTTAACACAAAAAAAAATATTGTCTAGCTTCTTTAAAAAATATAGGGCTATTCCTTGTTAAAAAAAAAAAAAATACAAGATCCACTGAACTTGTGCATTAAAATTTGGAAATATGCTGCAGAGCATCTTCTTGACAGCTGTGCAGGAAGACCAGCCGAAAAACACAAAGCAAGAGCACTTCCAAAGGCCAGGTGTGGTGGTTCTTGCCTGTCACCTAGCAATGTGGGAGGCCAAGGTGGGTGGATCACTTGAGGCCAGGAGTTTGAGACTAGCCTGGGGAACACAGTGAGACCCTGTCTCTACAAAACATCTTTTTATATGATTAGAATCAAGAAGAGTGCCTCTAACATTGCTTTACGATAAAGAGCTCTGGTCTTTATCAAGATATGAAATTCTGAGTCTCTCATTGTGGCTACTTAAGTTTAACTAGAAAAGCTGTCAGATCTTTACCCCACAGCAATGAAATCTGTAGCTTACATTTTGTGTTTTGAATACTTAGTTTTCAGGCAGCCTGGGGCAAGATGAAGAGGAAACAGAATTGGGCATTGGGATAGGAAGAAAGAAGAATGTGTGAGGACATGAGGCAGATCCCGTCCTCCTGCTTGGGGCCTAAAGATAGGAAAGCTAACTAGGGGCAGGAGGGAGAGCCCCAGGCTGTGGATGTCTTCGGGGGATCCTTGAGTCAGCAGTGGCCAGAGAAGCTCCTGCTGTATACAGTCTTTTATAGATGAGCATAACATAACATGTAGATGAGCCATGCAGTATCCGTCGCCTCCCTACCTTTGGTTGTCTTCTGGTCACCACTGCACCACTGTGCTGCAAGTCTAGGCAGCTCCCGAACCTAATAGGGCAGTCTCCAAAGTAGTGTGGTCTGGCGCTAGGGCCACCTCCACTTCATAGATCTTGAAGCATCAGGATATTTCTGCTCACCACACTCTGAGCTGCCCCTGATTGGGGCTGGCATTGTGGGACAGCATGTTCTGGGTGCCTCTGCTTCTCTCTGCTGGCATCTCTGCCTTTTCTGGCCACTCACTCATAGATGTCAGAGCCCCAGGATGGCTTCACAGAACCCCTGCACCAGCCCTGCCTGGCGCTGCCTTTGGTGCACATGAGATACTTTGGCATGGTCCCTTTGGGGCAACTCTGCTCTTCTCAGGCAGCTTGGGCCTTCACTTGCTTCCATGTGTGCAGAGCTCAGAACATGCTGCCTCTTCCGAGCGAAGGCATGCTGGCGTGGGCCACCCCCTGGACCATGGAGCTGCATCTCACTAGAAGCTCACACCTTTCCTTACCTGCCCATCCTGAGCTGATGTTTCTGCAAAAGTCACGAACCTGCCTGGTTTATTTGGAATGGGCCTGGATGCAACAAGCCTGAGAACTGTGACTGCAGGAGGAGAGATCACAGACGGAGCTCCTTCTCCTTCTGCCACTGCCAAACCAACTGAAGACCAACACCTAGAGACCACCAACTGAGGCTAGCAACTGAGAGTGCAAAACGAAGGCAACCAAAGAGGGCACGCACTGGAGGCCACCAGGTGAAGTCAGGTTGCCCTGCCAACCAGACCCCATCCTGGTTAAGAGAAAATAATCAGGCCCAGAGTCCCCTCCATGTGTCTTTGCCAACTTGGAACTTAGACCAAGCACGTGGCTCACAAGGCCCAATGCTGCCTTTCACTGCATCCCACCTCTCATTCATTCCTTTCCTTCATTCCTGGCTGCTGAGAGCTTTCAGGATTCTCACTGTCTTGAAGGTCCTAGGGATTATCACCTTACAATGAATTATGCTAAAATTACTGAAGCCAAATCTGGCTCTTGCACTAGCTGGAATTTATAGAACCTCCTTTTCCCCATAACCTCTGAGTTTCTTACAAACTACAAAAGAGACAAATTTCTTCAGGTGCTTTCATAAAAATATTGCCATGAGCTATGTCTACTATGTAATGTCAAATTATATTCATAAATATATATACACACACACATAAATATACATTCAATCCATACGTATTTCATTTACATTTTTAAACATAACACACATATTCAATTAAATTAACAAGAGTAATAGAGGACATTTTCTAAAATGTATACACTAATTACATCACAGTTTGTAATGATCACTTTATATAGCAACTAAGAATCTATGGCTTCAACAAACAAATAGGCTTATGTAAGAGAAAAGCATTCTGTTAATTCAAGATTTTAAATTTGATCATTATTGCTACTTCTAACTGCAATTACCCAGTAAATGTATTGTGAACTACATTATAACTATGGTAACTCATTTAATCCTTTGGATCCTTGGTTTATCTCAAAAATATGAGTAACACCAGCTTTTATAAACTTGTTCGAAAAATTAAATGAGAGAAAAATAATTCTCTATATAATGAAGGCTTACAAAATTATAGGCATTGTGTCAAGTTTTTACACACTTACCTTATTGAAGCTGTAAAACAACCCTATCCATTAAATTCCAGGCATTTTTGCCCACACAAATTTGTATACACTTAGAGTTTGGAAGCCTCAAAATAATCCCACCTGTTATAGATGAACAAACTCAGATTAAGAGGAGTTAAAAACACATTCATTATCATGTACTAATGAGTGATAGAACTGGGATTCAAATCTATTTCTCTCTGACACCAAAGGCAGTGGAACTTAACAAAGACCAAGTTATACTCAGCACATGAAGAGAGTCAAAACATGTGGATTCCCTTTCCCTACCCTCTTATGTGTGAATGTGAATGGCTTTTACTGCCTCAGAACCATCCTAAACTCCCTCCCAGGTTGCCTTGCAGTGAGTGGTTCCCTTCCTCTTGGAAATGACTAGGAATCTGCATATTTAGACTACAAGCATCTCCTTAGAAACAGGTTTGTTGATCAAAAAATAAATTTTTTGGCCTGGGATGGTGGCTTTTGCCTGTACTTTGGGAAACCATGGCGGGCAGGTCTCCTGAGGTCAGGGGTTCGAGACAAGCCTGACCAACACATGGTGAAACCCCATCTCTACTAAAAAGGACAGAATTAGCCTAGTCTGTGTCAAATGCCTCTAATCCCAGCTACTCAGAAGGCTAAGGCAGAAGAATCATTTGAACCCGGGAGGCAGAGGTTACAATGACCTAATATCATGTCATTGCACACTAGCCTGGGCAAGAAGAACAAATTTTTATCTCAAAACAAAAGATATGAAAATTTCCAGGACCTAGTTTACTAACTGTGAATTGTCTAGCTTATCTGCAATAAGCAAAGAGATTATTACATGTAAAACATCACAGGATCCATTGAATTTGTGCAGGAAGATTTGGAATGATGCTGCAGGAGCCTCTTACTGACAGCTGGGTAGGAGAAGCAGTGAAAACACGCAAAGCAAGAGCACCTGCAAAGACCAGGTGTAGTGGTTCTCGCCTGTCAGCCCAGCAATGTGGGAAGCCAAGGCGGGTGGATCACTTGACACCAGGAGTTTGAGACTAGTCTGGCCAACATGGTGAGACCCTGTCTCTATTGAAAATACAAAAAAATTAGCTGGGTGTGGTGGTGCATGCCTGTAGTCCCAGCTACTCAGGAGGCTGAGGCAGGAGAATTGCTTGAACCCAGGAGGCAGAGGTTGCAGTGAGCCGAGGTCACGCCACTGAAATCCAGCCTGGTGCCTGGTGACGGAGCAAGACTCTGTCTCAAAAAAAAAAAAAAAAAAAAAAAAAAGAACCAAAAAAAAATTTTTTTAATGATTAGAATCAAGAAGAGTACCTCTGACCCTCTGACATTGTTTGAAAATAGACAGCACTAATCCAGACATCAAGATTTGAAATTGTGAGTCCTAATGGGGTTACTTCCGTTTAAATAGAAGAAAGTGAGACATTTTCTCTACAGCAACGAAATCCGTAGCATTCATTTTGTAGTTTGGAAACATAGCTTTTGGCCAGCCTGGGGGAAGCAGAAGAGGTCCCAGAACTCGGCATTGGGGTAGGAAGGAGGAAAGATACTGGATGGACCCAGCAGGGAACGAGGACGAGGTGGGAAGGCAAGGCAGACCCAGTCCTTTTGCTTGGGGCCTGAGCCTAGGAAAGCAAACTAGAGGAAGAAGGGAGGAGCCCTTGCTGTGGATGTCTCTAGGGAGAAATGGGTCAGCACCAGCCAGAGAAGCACTTGGGTACAAGAGGTGTCTGTCACCTCCCTACCTTTGGGTGTGTTCTGGTCACCAACGCGCCGCAGGTCAGGACACTTGCTGCTTCCCAGATCCGACTCTGCAGGCTCCAAAGCACTAAGGTCTGGTGCTACTGCCACCTCCACATTGTAGATCTCAGAGTGTCAGGACTTCTTTTCCCACTACACCCTGAACTTGCCCCACTTGGGGCTGGCATTGGGGTACAGCGTGTTGGCAGTGCCTCTGCTCCTTTCTGCTGGAGACTGTGCCTTTGTTGGCTGCCCACTCATAGATGTAGATCTCAGAATGGCTCAGCATAATCCCTGCACTGGTCACACCTCAGGCTGGCTTTGGTGCACGTGGAACAGGTCAGCATGACCCTCAGGGGGCACCTCAGTACATCTCAGGCAGCTTGGGCCTTTGCTTGAGCCCATGTCTGCAGAGCTCAGCACTGGCTGCCTCTTCCCAGCAAAGGCACGGCTGGCACAGGTAGCACCAGGCCACAGAGCTGCACACCACTAGCAGCCCCACCCTGCCTCACTCGCTCACCCTGAGCTGACTTATTTGTAAGAACCATCACCCTGCCTGGTTTATTCAGAATGGACCTGGATGCAACAAGCCTGAGAGCTGTGACTGTGGGAGGAGAGAATATAGAAGGAGCTCCTTCCGCTGCTGCCCAACAACTCAAGGCCACCAAGTGAAGGCCACCAGTTGAGGGCACCCACCCAAGGCAAGCAATAAGGGCACCCAGTGAAGGCCACCAGGTGACCAGTTGCCCTGCCATTCAGACTGCATTCTGGTTAAGAGGAAACAATCAGCCCCAGAGTACCCTGCATGCCCCCCCATAAACATGGAACTTGAGAGTACATGACTCCCAAGGACCCTTTATGCCAGTAGCCCCAGCCTGCCAGCAGCCCCACCCTGCCAGCAGCCCTGCCCACCTTTCATTCATTGCTGGATGCTGGGAGCTTTCAGGTTTCTCACTGTGATGAAAGTCCTAGGGATCATCACCTTACAATGAATGATGCTAAAATTACTGAAACCGAATCTGCCTCATGCACCATCGGGGATTCCCCCATAACCTCTGTGATTTCTAGAAACAAGAAAAATACAGATTTCTGCAGGTGCTTTCAGAAAAAACTGCCATGAGCTATGCCTACTCTATAATGTCAAGATATATTTTATATATGCATACATACACGTTCAATCCACATACATTCATTTTATGCTTTTGAAAATAATATACATATGCAATCAAATTCACAAGAGTAACCAAATTTTCTAAAATGTGCACACTAAGTACATCACATTTTTCTAACAATCAATTTAATAGAGCAACTTCGAATTTAGTTTCAAGAAACCAAGAGTCTTTGGAGAGTGTTGAACAATGAGAACTCATGGACACAGGGAGGGGAGCATCACACACTTGGGTCTGAGGAGAGGGGCTAGGGGAGGGGCAGCAGGGGATGGGGAGGATGGAAGAGATAACATGGGGAGAAATGCCAGATGTAGGTGATGGGGAGGAAGGAGGCAGCAAACCACCTTGCTGTTGTAAGTACCTGTACAACAACCCTGCATGATCTGCACGTGAACCCCAGAACTTAAAGTACAACACAAAAATAAAAAAATACATAAATAGAATTTAAAAATTAAAAAAAAGAAAGCACGACATAATACAAGATTTTCAATGTGATTATCATTGGTATTTTTAACTAAAAATTACCCAGTAAATGTATTGTGAACTGCTTTGTGACTATGGTGATTTTTTTAGTCCTTCTGATCCTTGGTTTGATTAGCTCAAAAATATGAGTATCACCAACTTTATAAACTTGCTCTACAAATTAAATGAAAGAAAAATAATCCTTCTTCTCCGTATATAGAACACTTAGAAAATTATAGGCATTGTGTCCATATTTTTACACACTTACCTTACAGAAACTTCATGATAACCCTCTCTTTTAATTAAAAGAATGTTGCCATGATTTTTACACACTTACCTTAAGGAGGCCTCATAAAAATCACATCTTTTATGGATGAGCAGACTGAGGCTCAAATGAGTTAAAAACACATTCATTATCACATCATAAGGAGTAATGGAATGGGAATTCATATCTAGTTTTCTCTGACACAAAAATGGTGCAATTCAAGGAGGACCAAGTTACACCCAGAACACAGAGGGATCAAAACATGTGGATTTCCTTTATTTCCCCCTCATGAGTGAATTTCAATGGCTTTCATTGCCTCAGAACAATCCTAAACTCCCTCCCAGGCTACCTTGCAGTGATTTTCTTTTTCGTGGAGATGATAAAGAACCTGCATACTATAAGCAACACCTTTTTAAAGGTGTGTTGATCAAGAAATAAAATTTTCTAGGCCATAGATTACTTACTTTGAATAGTCTAGCTTTTCTGCAATAAATAAAGGGCTATTCCATGTTAAAAAAAAAAAATCACAGCTCCCATTGAATTTGTGCAGAAAGGATTGGAACTATGCTGTAGGACCATCTTACTGACAGCTGTGTCGGAAGACCTGCTGAAACACACAAAGCAAGAGCACCTCCAACGTCCAGGTGCGGTAGTTCTTGCCTGTCATGCTAGCAATGTGGGAGACCAAGGCGGGTGAATCACTTGAGGCCAGGGGTTTGAGACAGCCTGGGCAACACAGTGAAACCCTGTCTCTACAAAAAAAGTACTATTTTTTAATTATTAGAATCATGAAGAGTACGTCTAACCCTCTGCCATTGCTTTAGAATAGAGAGCTTTGGTATCTAAAACTCAAGATATAAAATTGTGAGTCCCAATGTAGCTATTTAAGTTTAAATAGAACAGCTTTCAGACATTTCTTCTACAGCAATGAAATCTGTAGCATGCGTTCTGTATTTTGAAAACTTAGCTTTGGGCCAGCCTAGGGGAAGAAGACCCAGAAGTGGGCATTTGGGTAGGGAGGAGAAAAGAAACCAGTGAAGCAGAGCCAGTCCTCCTGCTTGGGGCTTGAGCCTAGGAAAGTGACCGAGGGGCAGGAGGCTCCTGGGTCAGGAGCCCAAGGCTGTGGATGCCTCTGGGGGGAACCTTGGGTCAGCAATGGCCAGCGGATATCCTGAGGCCAAGCAGTATCTGTCGCCTCCCTACCTTTGGGTGTCTTCTGGTAGTCAATATGCTCAAGGTCATGGCTTCTGAATCAGATTGGGCAAGCTCCAAGCAGTGGTGTCTGGTGCCAGTCCCACCACCAGCTGATGGATCTCAGCGCTGCAGGACGATTCTGCCCACCTAACATGAGCAGGCCCAGCTTGGGGCTGGCATTGGGAAACAGTGTGTTCTGGGTGCCTCTGCTCCTCCCTGCTGGGGCCTGTGCCTTTGCTGGTCACACACTCATTGGTGTCAGAGCTGCAGGACAGCTCTGGAGAACCCCTGCACAGAACTTGCCTGGGGCTGGCTTGGGTGTACATGCCACAGGTCAAGGTGGTTTCCATGGGGCACCTCTGCTCTTCTCAGGTAGCTTCGGCCTCTGCTTGCCCCCTTGTCTGCAGAGCTGAGGACCTGCGGCCTCTACTCAGGAAAGGCAATGAAAGTCCACCAACTTAAGGCACCCACTGAAGGCACTAAAGGAAGGCCACCAACTTAAGGCCGGTTGCCCTGCCAACCACATCACACCCCGCCTAGGAGGAACCAATCAGACCTTGAGGTTTTTCCGGGCACTGCCCTTCCATTTGTGATGTGGGAGTTCAGGCACTGACTCACAAGACTCCGCCCCCTAGCAGCACCCGCTCCACCTTTCATTTATTGGTACCTGGTAGCAACTTTCAGAGTTCCTCACTGTGAATTACGAATATGAATTCTGCTGAAATTACTGTATCCTAATGTACCTCATGCACTATATGACATTCAAAGAACCCCTCTTTCCCCCATGGCCTCTGAATTTTTTGGAAACTAGAAAGAAGACAAATTTCTTCAGATGCTTTCAGAAAAAAAAAAAAAAACATTTCCATAAACTAAGATTACTCTGTGATATTTTGATATATATAGTAGAGATTATATATATAATTGATATGACATGAAATACAATACCTATTCATATTTATATTCATAATTTAAAATGCACATATTCAAGCAAATTAAAAAGACTCAAAGAGGAAATTTTCTAATATTTATACACTAATTACATCGGATTTTCTAATGATCACTTTGATAGGACAACTTAGAATCTACAGTTTCAACAAATCAGGAGGCTTAGGTAAAAGAAAACTACCCCATAAAACAAGATTTTCAATGTGATCATTATTCCTACTTTTAACTAGCACTTACCCAGTAAATATACTGTGAACTGCTTTGTGACTATGGTGGTCTATTTAAACTTACTGATCCTTTGTCTGATTATCTCAAAAATATGAATAGTACCAATTTTATAAACTTCTCCTAAAAATTAAAATGCAGAAAAATAATCTTCCTTCTCTAAATATTGAACAGTTGCAAAATTAAAGGCATTGTGTCCAAATTTTTACACACTTACCTTACAGAAGGCTCATAACAACCCTGTTTTTTAAATTACAGGCATTATTCCCAGATTTTTACACACTTACCTTATGCAAGCCTCATAATAATCCCATCTTTTACAGATGGGCAAACTGAGGCTCAGAGGAGTTAAAAACACATTCACCATCATGTCGTAATGAGTGATCAAATTGGGTGCAACTTAATGAAGACCAAGTTATACCCAGCATACGGAGGGATCAAAACAGGTGGATTCCCTTTTTCCACCCTCTTAACTGTGAATTTCAATGGCTTTCATGGCCTCAGAGCAATCCTAAACTCCTTCCCAGGTTGCCTTTCAGTGGATCCCTTCTGTTTTCGGATGATTAGGAATCTGCCTTTTTTGGACCACAAGCATCTACAAACGGTTGGGTTGATCAAGAAATAATTTTATAGGCCATAGGTGACTAACTGAGAATTGTCTACCTTCCATGCCATAAAAAATCACAGGATCCACTGAATTTGTGCAGAAAGATTTGGAACTATACTGCATGAGCATCTTATTGACAGTGGCGCAGGAAGACCAGCTGAAGCACACAAAGCAAGGGCACCTCCAAAGGTCAGGTGTCGTGGTTTTTGCCTGTCATTCCAGCAATGTGGGAGGCCAAGGTGGGTGGATCACTTGAGGCCAGGAGTCTGAGAACAGCCTGGACAACACAGTGAGTCTGTACCAAAAAAACATTATTTTTATGTTTAGAATCAGGAAGAGTACCGCTGACATTAATGTAGTATAGAGAGCTCTGGTCTAGAATTTAAGATATGATTGTGAGTCCCAATGTGGCTACTTAAGTTAAAATGGAAGAGCTGTCCGACATTTCCTCTACAGCGATGAAATCTGCAGCATCCATTCTGTATTTGTAAACCTAGTTTTCCACCAGCCTAGGGGAAACAGGGGTCCCAGAGCTGGGAATTAGGGTAGGGAAGAGGAAAGAAACTGGCCAGAAACAAAAGAGAAAGAAGGGATGGGAACTTGATGCAGAGCCAGTCCTTCTGCTTGGGACCCAAGCCAAAGAAAGCTAATTAGGGGCCAGAGGGTGGAGTCCCGGGTTGTGGATGTCGGTGGGGGGAACCTTGAGTCAGCAATGGCTGGAGGATCTCCTGAAGCCAAGCGTTATCCAGTTGCCTCCTTACCTTTGGGCCTCTTCTGGTGACCAACATGCTCCAAGTCACGATCTTCGGCAGCTCCCATATTCAATTGGGCAGGCTCCAAAGCAGTGTGGTTCGGCACTAGAGCCATCTCCATCTTGTATATCTCAAAGCTTCAGGACGTCTCCTTCCACTGCACCCTGAGCTGGCCCTGCTTGGGGCTGGCATTGTGGTACTAAACCCGTAACTCCTCTCTGCTGGGGCTTGCGCCTTTACCGGCTCCCCACTCATAGATGTCAGAGCAGGACAGCTCCGCAGAACCCCTGCACCAGCCCTGCCTGCGGTTGACTTTGGTGCACGTGCGACAGTTCAGCGTGGTCACTATGGGGCACCTCTGCTCTTCTCGGGCAGCCTGGGCCTTTGCTTGCTTCCAGGTCTGCAGCGCTCAGCACCTGCCGTCTCTCCCCAGGAAAGGCAACTGAGTAACATCAATGTTGAAGGCACTAACTGAAGGCCACCAACTTAAGGTCGGTTGCCCTGCCAACCAGGTTGTGTCCTGCCTAGGAGGAACCAATCAGGCTTTGAGTTCCCTCCACGTGCCACCCTTCGTTTGTGATGTGGAAGTCCAGGCTCTGGCTCACAAGGCCCCACCCACCAGCGACCCTGCCTCATCTTTCATTCATTGATAGATAGCTGCTAGCAACTTTCTGGTTTCCTCAATGTGAATTATGATCATGAATAATGTAAAAATTAGTGTAACCAAATGTTCCGCATGCACTATACAGATGCAAAATATCCCCTTTCCCTCATGCCTTCTGAGGGTTTTTGTATATAGAAAGAAGACAAATTTCTGTAGGTGCTTTCGGAAAAAAAAGCACTGTCATGAGTTAAGTCTACTCTTTGATATTAACATGTGTATCTGTTATATACATATGCATTTAATGTGTATATATACTCATTCAATAAGTATACACTCAATTTATATGTTTTTGAAAATACGCACATACTCATTTAAACTGGAAAGTGTAATAGGACAATTTCCTAAAATTTGTATACTAAATACATCACATTTTTCTAATGCTCATGTTGATAGAGCACCTTTCTAGATGCAGCCCTTTACACATGTTATTGGTATTTACCTACCTTCATCAAATATTTCTTTAGAATCAACTCAAGGCAAGATGATGTAGAGAAATGGAAGAATCAATTAGAGGAGTTGTTCCACTAGTAGGTGAGACTGATGAGTATACAAGCAACTTCAGTAAAACGATAAGTATTGAACGTACCTGGGGAGAAGCGCTAAGATGGGCTCGAAAAGCGCTGAATTTATGATGATATTTAAAACATTAGTGATACAATAATATGTTCTACTTGATCTCCCACCTTTAATTTCATGGTACAATCATCCAGCATTTGTATCCTAAGAATTTCCTTCATGATTTCCAAGAATTAGCAAAACCACGGAAAGTAACCATTTCAATCTTGGCTTTATTGTTGAAACAAGTGTGTCATTGACACCTCAGTTTATTATTATGGGTCCAAATTCCCAGGGAGAAAGAAGCTTGAGCTGGAATTCATGCCCTTCATTTGGAAAGATTGCAAATCACTGATATTTTTGGTAAACATTTTAGAAAATTACAACTCTCTTAATGCTGCAAAGGGATCTTAAAATGACAGGGATATATTTGTACTCTGCACGAAAATGTACATATTATTTCTCGTAGTTTAGTACAAAAATAGTACTTAAACTTTTGTGGAATAGTAAAAATTCGAAGTAACAACTAGAGTTAAGATTTTTCATAAAACATAAAATGTATAAACTTTTTGTGGTCTTTGTCAGATTTGAGACAATCCAGCTCCATTGCCCAGGATGGAGTGTAGTGTCATGATCTCAGCTCACTGCATTCTCCCTATCCAAGTTCAAGCCATTCTCCTGCCTTAACCTCCCAAATAGCTGGGAGTACAGGCAGATTCTGACATGCCCAGCTGATTTTTGTATTTTTTTATAGAGACTAGTTTTCACAGTGTTGTCCAGGCTGGGCTCCAACATCCGACCTCGAATGATCCACCCACCTCAGCTTCCCAAAGTATAAACATTTTTAAACATTTAAAGTTAACCTTACCATTTTGAAATGCAGATGTTAATCAGGGTCCTGAGTAATTCTAATCTGTATTTACCTGCCCACATTATTTACCAGGTTGCATCTTTTCCAGCAAGTTCTTCGGCATCCTTTCCAGAAGCACAGGGCAGCCAAGAAAGCAGGCTACAGCTCACCTACTGCTTCCTGAGCTAAAGATCACAAAGTTAGCTGCTCATCTTAATTTGGGAAAAATTAATTAAGGAATTCTTCTATTATTAAACACAACAGAATAATCTGTTTAAAAATTATTTTTGATCATTGACATTTTGATGGCAATCCCACATTTGGTAATAATGTTTATATACGAAAATATTTTTTAGCCAATTAAATTGGAACATATTCTTTGAAACATCTTCACGATCATTTTTGTTCTAATCAGTACCTTTAATGGAATAATAAGGTGCTTTTGGTAAACCACGAGTTATTCTCAATGATTACAAGATCTTAACTACAGTTGTAATAAAAATAGATTATTAGGGCTTGGCAGGTGGCTCACGCCTGTAATGCCTGAACTTTGGGAGGCTGAGGTGGGCAGATCACCTGAGGCCAGGAGTTTAAGACCAGCCTGGCCAACATGGTGAAACCCTGTCTCTATTAAACACACACAAAAAATTAGCTGGGTGTGGTGGCAGGTGCCTATAATCCCATCCTCTCAGGAGGCTGAGGCAGGAGAATCCCTTGAACCTGGGAGGCAAAGGTTACAGTGAGCAGAGATCATGCCATTGCACTCCAGCTTGGGCAGCAAGAGTGAAACTCCATCTCAAAAAAAAAAAAAAAAAAAAAAGGATTATTAAACATTAACCTAAACTCAGCACTTTGGGGTACATCGGTGGGTATTGAGTTTTGTTATACTCCTAGAGTTTTATTTTTCTATTACACAATTATCAAACATTTACTAAGGTAGACAAAATTTTAATATTTTGATAAACCTCATTTACTGTTTAATCAGCTTACTAATGATCAATAGATGCCAATTTTGCTTCATCTATACCTCCACGCACTTATCTCATATTCCTCATTATTGCCTTGAGGTATAATATACATATACACCTTTATTTCTTTTTATTTTTTGAAAATTCTAACTTTGTTTTATTTCTTCTACAAATATTTCTGTATGCATCTTTAAATGTTAATGTTGTAAAACACACATCCTGACACCCTATGACCTTGAGACAAATTGGAAATAACTCTTAATATATCAAATTAAATATTCAGCCAGTTCTTGGGGCTTGCCTATTGTCTTGTAAATTATTATCATCATCATTATTTTGTAGTTATTTTAATTGGGATCCAAATAAGGACTATACATTAAAATTAGTTGGTAATATGTCTTAAGTTTCCTTTGATACCTTTGAGTACATCACCTACATTTGTCACCTATATCATTTTTTACTTTTACTCTTTTGGTTTTAGCTTTGATTGAAGAAACCGGATTATTCATCCTGTGGGATTTCAACACTCTGCATTTTTCTGATTACATTCCATGGTACTATTTATTTAACCTGTGCCATACTTTGGATTTCCCCTCCAAATCTCATTGATAGGGTTTGGCTCTATGTCCTCACCCAAACCTCAACTTGAATTATGACTCCTATGTGTCGATGGAGGGACTTGGTAGGGGGTGATTGGATCATGGGGGCAGTTCCCCCATGCTGTTCTTGTGATAGTGAGAGAGTTCTCATGAGATCTGGTAGGTTGACAAGTGTTTGACATTTCCTCTTTGTCTGCTCTCTCTTCGGCCTCCATAGAAGATGTGTCTTGCTTCTCCTTCACCTTCTGTAATAACTTTAAGTTTCCCAAGACCTCCCCAGCTATGCATAACTGTGAGTCAATTAAACCTCCTTTTATAAATTACCCAGTCTCTGGTAGTTTCTTTTTAGCAATGTGAAAATGGACTAATATAACCATATTGAGATATAATTCCCAATGTTAGAGGTGGGGACTCATGGAAGGTATTTGGGTCATGGGGACAGATTTCTATAACCTGGTGCTGTCCCACTGACAGTTCTTAGGAGATCTATTGTTTAAAAGTGTGCGGCACCCCCCGCTTGTTCTCTTGCTCCCAGTTTCTTCATCTCTCCATCTGAGAAGCCTACTCTCACTTAGCCTTCTTTGCCTTCTGCCATGAATGGAAGCCTTCTGAGGCCTCAACATAAGCTGAGCAGATGCCAGCCCCATGCTTCATGTAAAGCCTGCAGACCTGTGAACTAATTAAACCTTTTTCCTTTATAAATTACACAGCCATAGGTATTTCTTTATAGCAACAGAAAAACAGCCTAACATAAATGTGTCTCTGCCCCATGTATTTCTGTAAAGATAGAGCTTCAATCAGATTCAGAATTGATTTATTTGGCAAAAATACTTGAAATATCAAGCAAACATCCACCTTGGTGAATTACTGCTATTTTTCTATAACTGCATTTATGCTACATTTGATTTCACTTTGGTTAGCCCTTTTCATTTTTTGTTGCAGTTTTATGCTTGCTGATTAATTTCATCTTTTGATTATTCATTTTCATAAAATGTCACTTGGGCTTCTCACTGGGAGATAAGGAGGCAAGAAAATAATGTGCTTTGCTCTCTCTATAAACTCAGTAACAAATATGCAGTGATTGGCAACAGCATACTTTGAAAGAAGTGATGGGTCACTGATCTTGATTGCATCTGTTATTTATGTTGTGATTTGTGGACTGAAGAGCTCACACAAAGTTTGTATATTATGTAATTATTCACAGTTAAAATACCGTGGTAACTGAATTTGGATCCATGTCAGGGAACTCACCTCATTTAATTAAATTATGATTATTTGAACTAGGTGGGTCAGTGATGACCTGTACCTCTTTTTTCCTGATGTTTTCTTTTATATCTGCAATAAACACTTACAATTTTCCTTATGTAGACTTTGAAATTTTCTACAAATTCTAGAAATACTTTGGTCCTTGTTGCTCTTGTGAATCACCCTTTATACTGCATTTTGTAAACAAACTTTACAGGTCTATAGTATATAGGACAGTTTTTGGTTTCTGTATTTCACTCATATATAATCAAATCTATTAATAGCTTTCAATGGATTACTTGACTTTGTTTTAAAATTTTACGTAGATATATCATCTGGGAACTTAAAAGTATGTCTTTTCCCTTCAGATATTTGTTTGTCTTATTGTTTTTGCTGTTGTATGCATTGGCTAGAGACTCCAGGATAATGTTAAATTGTATTACTTATAATACTGCCTTTGAAGGTGTATGAGTCATGTCTCTCATTTTCTGAATTCGATGCTTTGACATCTGGGAACTTGTTGACCCTGGAGGCACTGCCTCTCTCAGGATAAGCTGATTCTTATACATAATAAAGAATTTCCTGCCTGTATGCATTCATATACAAACCAACCCACCCAGAGTTCATACCCCTTTCTCTTCTCTTTCTCACTCTTTTTTCTTCTTTATCTCTGTTTGTCTCTTTTGCAGTCTTTATTCTTTCTTATAACTCTCACATTTCTGACTGGTATTCTGCTGCCCTAATTTCCTCAGGACGAGGTAGCAGTCTCTTCTCTCCAGAAGCCAATGACATTATTCAAACTAGACAGTTCTAAGCCTGATTGCCCTGCCTTGCTTGTTCCTTCCCATGGAAATGGCAATAAAGTTTCTTGCCATGTTTTCCCCTTTTCCTCTGCTTTGTATTTTTAGTAGAGAGGAGGTTTCACCATGCTGGCCAGGGTGGTCTCGAATGCCTGACCTCAGGTGATCCACCCACCTAGGCATCGCAAAGAGCTAAGATTACAGGCATAAGCCACTGAACCCAGCCTAACGCTTAATTATAACTATATGTCTGTCGAGAGTTCTTGTTAACCAGGTGAGGACAGCCTCACCCTCAGCCTCAGGCTCCACACCAACCCCCTGGCACAGGAATAGTGCATTTCTGAAATTGGCTTGGATCAATGAGGTTTGCCTCCTGCCACCTGGTAGAAAGAAGATGATATTTGTCTTCTGCGGCTGCTTTAACAGATGACCACAAGCCAGGTGGCTTCAGACAACAGAACTGTATTTTTGCACAGTGCTGGAGGCCAGAATCAGGGTGTAGGCAGGGCTGCCACACTCCCTCTGAAGGCTCCAGGGGAGGATCCTGCCTGTCTCTTCCAGCTTCCGGTGGTGGCCAGCAGGCTTTGGTGTGGCCTGGCTTCACTCCAATTTCTGCTTCCATCATTGCATGGCTTTCTTCCCTGTCTCTGTATCTGTGGGCAAATTTCCCTATCCTTATAAGAACATCAATCATTAGGTTTAAGGGCTGCCTCGAGAATCACTTGGACCCTGGAGGCAGAGGTTGCAGTGAGCTGAGATGAAGTCAATGCACTCCTGCCTGGAATCCCAGCACTTTGGGAGGCTGAGGTGGGCAGATCACCTGAGCCCGGGAGTTTGAGACCAGGCTGGCCAACAAAGTGAAACCCCATCTCTTCTAACAAAACAAAAATTGTCTGAGGCAGGAGGATTGCTTAACCAGGAGGTGGAGGTTGCAGTGAGCCTAGATCTTGCCACTGCACTCCAGCCTGAGCAAAGCAAAACTCCATCTCAAAAAATAAAAAAATAAAAAAATTTAAAAGTGGGTTTTGAATCTCCTCTTGGACCTGGCTTTCCCCTCAAAAGAAATCTAGGCCAGGAATGGTGGCTCATGTCTATAATCCCAGCACTTTGGGAGGGTGAGGAGGATGGATCATGAGGTCAAGAGATTGAGACCATTCTGGCCAACATGGAGAAACCCCATCCCTACAAAACATATAAAAATTAGCTTGGTGTGGTGGCATATGCCTGTAGTCCCAGTTACTCAGGAGGCTGAGGCAGGAGAATCTCTTGAACCTGAGAAGCAGAGGTTGCAGTGAGCCAAGATCATGCCACCACATTCCAGCCTGGCAACAGAGCAAGATTCCATTTCAAAAGTAAAAGAAAAACAAAAGAAATCTAGAAGTATTAGTTAGCTATTGCTGTGTAACAAATTGCCCCTAAACTTGGTGGGCCATTTGTAAGAATTGTTGCAATAATCAACATTTATTATCTCACAGTTTCTGATGGTTCAGGATTCGGGGGCAACTTTGTTGGTTCAACATAGGGTCACTGATGAATAATTATTCATGTTTAGATCTCTGGTTTTTATTTTTTTATTTTTTTATTTTTTTTTTGAGACAGGGCCTCAGACTCAGGCTGAGTTCAGTGGAGTGACCACATCTCACTGCAGCCTCAACCTCCTGGGCCCAAGTGATCCTCTGGCCTCAGCCTCCTGAGTAACTGAAACCACAGTCCCCTGCCACCATGCCCAGCTAATTTTTGGTCGGTTGGTTGTTTTTATAGAGACGGGGCCTCCCTGTATTTCACAAACTGGTCCCCAACTCCTAGTCATTTGAGTCTTTATCCTCCCTTCAATCCAACACCTTCTGTTATTCAGGACTCAATTAACAAATCTCTTCTTGGCTGGGTACAGTGGCTCATGCCTGTAATTCCAGCACTTTGGGAGGCCGAGGTGGGAGGATCATGAGGGTCAGGAGTTCAAGACCAACCTGGCCAAGATGGTAAAACCCCATCTCTACTAAAAATACAAAAAAAAAAAAAAAAAAAAAAAAAGCAGGGTGTGGTGGTGGGCACCTGTAATCCCAGCTACTTGGGAGGCTGAGGCAGAGAATCACTTGAACCCAGAAGGCTGAGGTTGCAGTGACCTGAGATCACATCACTGCATTCTAGCCTGGGTAACAGAGCAAGACTCTGTCTCAAAAAAAAGAAATCTTCTCAGTGATGCTTCTTTTATTTTATTTTTTTAAAAATTTTATTTCTTGAGATAGAGTATTGGCCTGTCACCCAGACTGGAGTGCAGCGGTGAGATCTCACCTCACTTCAAACTCCATCTCCTGGGTTCAAACAATTCTCCTGCCTTGGCCTCCTGAGTAGCCAGGATTACAGGTGCCTGCCACCACACCCGGCTAATTTTTGTTTTTTGTTTTTTTTTTTTTTTTTTTTTTTTGGTAGAGAGAGTGTTTTGCCATGTTGGCCAGGCTGGTCTCAAACTCGTGACCTCAGGTGATCTACCTGCCTTGACATCCCAAAGTACTGGAATTACAGGTGTGAGCCACTTTGCCTAGCCAACACTCCTGTGATTTAAATCATTCCATCTCTCCCAAGTTTTCCTAATCATCCCACCGCCCTGTGATATTTTCTTGTTTGTTTCATTCTTCCTTGTCTATCCCAGACATGCTCTGTAAATTATTGCTGGGAGATGACTGAGTGGGTGGTACTTTAACCTATCCATCTGCATGCTTTTTGGTGTTTGTTTTCCTTGGATTCCTCAGTTGGGAAGGTCTATGCTGGCTTTGCCCTGTGGCATGCCTGGGCCTGATGGGGCCCTGCACTTCCTCTGGGCACTTGTTCCCATCAAGGCCAGGCATGGTAGCTCACCCCTGCAGTCCCAGTCATCCTGGAGGCTGTGGCAGGAGGCTCGCTTGAGCCCAGGAGTTTGAGACCAGCCTGGGCAACATAGCAAGACCCCATCTCTAAAAAAAAAAAAAAGAAGAAGAAGAAGAAGAAGGAAAGAAAGAAGGGAAGGAAGGAAGGAGGGAAAGAAAGAAAGGTTTTGTGTTATTTATTTATTTATTTTGAGATGGAGTCTTGCTTTGTCACCCAGGCTGGAGTGCAGTGACATGATCTCTGCTCACCACCACCTCCACCTCCTGGGTTCAAGTGATTCTCCTGCCTCAGCCTCCAGAGTGGCTGGGATTACAGGCACCCACCACCACGCCTGGCTATTTTTTTGTATTTTTCATAGAGATGGGGTTCCACCATGTTGGCCAGGCTAGTCTCTGCCTCCTGACCTTGTGATCTGCCCGCCTCAGTCTCTCAAAGTGCTTGGATAACAGGCCTGAGCCACTGTGCCCAGCAGGATTGGGGTCTTTTGAAGGTCAAGCCATGGATTCTAGTTTATATTTTACCCTGTAATAACCATTGCTTCCAGCTGGGTACAGTGGTTCATTCCTGTAATCCCAGAACTTTGGGAAACTGAGGTGGGTGGATCACCTGAGGTTGGAAATTCAAGATCAACCTGGTGAATATGGCGAAACCCTATCTCTACTAAAAATACAAAAATTGGTTGGCCATGGTGGTGCACATCTGTAATTCAAGCTCCTTGGGAAGCTGAGGCGGGAGAATTGCTTGAACCTGGGAGGTGGAGGTTGGAGTGAGCCAAGATTGCACCACCATACTCCAGCCTGGGTGACAGAGGGAGACTCCATCTAAATAAAGAGAGAGAGAAAGAGAGAGAGAGAGAGAGAGAGAGAGAGAGAGAGAGAGAGAGACAGAGAGCGAGAGAGCGGGGGTGGGGGGGACAGCTCTTCCGGACTTGGAGAGGGGATGTGACTTCTGGTTCCGTGGTCAAGAGACCCGACCACCCAGCCAAGTGGTATAAATTTAGAACTACAAGTGGCCACATCTGGTTAAACAAGGTATTTTAGGCTGTTGAGGGGAAACTCCCAGCTAACCAATTCTTCATTCCAATCACAACTCCTAAGTGGAAGGAATGGCTTTATTCCAGGGAGACTCCCAAGGCCGGGCTGGGAGGGTGGTGGGGGGAGCTGTTCTGAATTGAATTTATGGTCTCTGCTGCCGTCTACAGGTCAAACGTTATATGAGTGCTCTCTACTAGCTGGGATTACAGGTGGCTGCCACAATGCCCAGCTAATTTTTTGTATTTTTACTAGAGACCGGTTTTCACCTGATCCAGCTGTCTCAGCCTTCCAAAGTGCTAGGATTGCAGGTGTGAGCCACCATCCTTGGCTCAGTAGTTCTTAAATTTGAGTGTTCATCAGAATCACCTGGGTTGTAGGGAGGCGTTGTTAACACTCAGATTGTGGTTCCCCAAGCTAAGAGTTTTTGAGGCAGCAAATCTGGGCTTGGAGCCTGAGAATGTGCACTCCTGGCAAGCTCCCAGGTGATGATGCTTCTGCTGCCGCCCCTCTGGGAACCACAGTTTGAGAACTGCTCCTCTCAGTACTAAAGCTTGGGCCAGTCTCAGTGACTCACGCCTGTAATCTCAGCACTTTGGGAAGCTGAAGAGGTCAGATCATGAGCCCTGAGAGTTTGACACCAGCCTGGTCAATATGGTGAAACCCCATCTTTATTAAAAATACAAAAATTAGCTGGGTGTGGTGCCGCACAACTGTAATCCCAGCTACTCAGGAGACTGAGGCATGAGAATCAGTTGAAACTGAGAGGCAGAGGTTGCAGTAAGCCAAGATCATGCCTCTGAACTCAAGCCTGGTGACAGAACAAGACCTTGTCTCAAAAAAAGAAAAGAAAAAATAATACTAACGCTCAGGGTTCTATTTTTGGATTTGCAATGCTGGACACTTTTGATTCCATGTGATAATAGAGATAGGGCTCCTTTACATCCCCCAGGCTCCCTGCCCACTCCCTGTCTTTTTATTTGAGACAAGTCTTGCTCTGTCACCCTGGCTGGAGGGCAGTGGTGTGTGATTCTAGCTCACTGCAGCCTTGACCTCCCAGGTTCAAGCAATCCTCCTAACTCAGCCCGCCCAAGTAGCTAAAACAACAGGTGTACGCCACCATGCTCGCTAATTTTTGTATTTTTTGTAGAGACTCAAAAAAAAAAAAATGGGTAACATCCCACCCCTCCTCTGCTGATACTCCTTCTATGGCCTCACTATCCCGGAGGCAAAACTTAAATTTTTGCAATTTGAGGGCTTTTGAAGGCTCCTTGGGATTCTTCCTTCCTTCCTTCCTTCCTTTCTTCTTCTTTCTTTCTTTCTTTCCTTCCTTCTTTTCTTCTTTCTTTATCAGGATCTAGCTCTGTTGCTGGGCTAGAGTGCAGTGGTGCAATCTCGGCTTACTGCAACCTCCGCTTCCCAGATTCAAGTAACTCTCCTCCCTCAGCCTCCCAAGTAGCTGGGAAGAAAGGCGCGCACCACCAAGTCCAACTAATTTTTTGTACCTTTTTTTTTAGTAGAGGCAAGGTTTCACCATATTGGCCAAGATGGTCTAGATCTCCTGAACTCAGGTGATCCACACACCTTGGCCTCCCAAAATGCTGGAATTACAGGCGTGAGCCACCGCACTGGCTTATATTATTTATTTGAACTGCATGTGATTCTACAATTATCTCAATAACAATTTCAGTGAAAAAAGAGACATGATAATAGAAATGTAGGAAAACAGTGTCAAGATGGGAACACCACTTGCATTAGGAACCAGAAAAAGGAAATAAATGGGCACATTGGCTATGGCTTGCAAGCAGTGGTCACTCAGAGTGAAATGAATGAAGTTTCCCTGTCATTGTCCAATTACAGTGCTTTACTGTAATGAATTTGAGAATAACATCCAAGATTAAATACAGAAAAAAAAGAACAAAGCTGAGAGACTCAGGTTAGCAGCCTTGTTTGGATTACCTGTCTTCAACTGCCAACAGACTATGCTAAAATTCCTCAAAAGGCCAGGTGCAGTGACTCTCATACCTGTAAATCTCAGCATTTTGGGAGGCCAATCAGGAAGATTGCTTGTGACTAGGAATTTGAGACCAGTCTGGGCAACATACAAAAAAAAATGAAAAATTAGCCAGGCATGGTGGCATGTGCCTTTAGTCCAAGCTTCTGGGGAGGCCGAGGTGAGAGGATCACTTGAGCCCATGAGGTCAAGGCTGCAGTGAGCTGTGAGGCTGCAGGTGCATGCTGCCACACTGGCTATTTTTTTTTTTTTTTTTTTTTTTTTTTTTTTTTTAGTAGAGATGGGGTCTGGCTATGTAGCCCAGGCTGGTCTTAAACTTCTGGGCTCAAGCGATCCTCCTGCCTCAGCCTCCCAAAATAATAGGATTACAGGTGTGACCCACTGCACCCAGCCCAACTTTTTACTTTGATATAACTGTAATATTATAATTATTATTTTATTATAATTATTTTTTGAGGTCGAGTCTCACTCTGTCCTCAAGGTTGGTATGCAATCAGTATAATAGCTATTTACATGGCATTGATGTTGCATTAGTTATTCTAAGTGACCTACAGCTGATGGACAGTCTATGGGAGGGTATGTGGAGGTTGTATACAAATACTGTGCCATTTTATTTATTTTATTATTTTGAGACAGGATCTCACTCTGTCCCCCAGGGTAGGAGGCAATGGTGTGATCTCAGCTCACTACAGCCTCGGCCTCCTGGGCTTAAGTGATCCTCTCACCTCAGCCTCCTCAGTAGCTGGGACCACAAGCCCCAGTCACCACACCCAGTTAATATTTGTATTTGTTGTAGAGATAAGGTCTCACTATGTTGGCCAAGCTGGCCTCAAACTCCTGAGCTCAAACAATTCTCCCACTTTGGCCTCCTGAAGAGCTGAGACTACAGGAATGAGCCACCGCACCCAGTTACTGCACCATTTTACATCAGGGACTTGAGCATCCCCTGACGTTGATATCTGCCGGGATCTTGCAATCTTCTGTAGGTATTGACGGACAACTGCATGTACACATTTCGCAAATGTTTTCTCCATGTTGCTGCTTATCTTCTTGTTTTCTGCACATTTGCTTTTAAAAAGCAAATGAAACTCTCTCTCTCTCTCTCTCTCTCTCTCTCTCTCTCTCTCTGTGTGTGTGTGTGTGTGTGTGTGTGTGTGTGTGTGTATGATGGAGTCTCACTCTGTCACCAGAATGGAGGGCAGTGGTGCAATCTTGGCTCACTGCAACCTCCACCTCCCAGGTTCAAGTCATTCTCAGGCCTCAGCCTCCTGAGTAGCTGGGACTACAATCATGTGCCACCACGCCCCACTAATTTTTTGTATTTTTAGTAGAGACAGGATTTCACCATGTTGGCCAGGATGCTCTTAATCTCCTGACTTCGTGATCCCACCATCTTGGCCTCCCAAAGTGCCGGGATTACAGACATGAGCCACCGCACCCAGCCTCTTCCAGATGTTTTACAATTTTAGCTCTTACTTTCAGATCTATGAGTTGCTTTGAGTTAATTTCTGTGCACTGTATTATGAGAGGATAGATTCTGCAGAGACAGACATGTTCTGAAAGGGAAGATCTGTAGGAATGTCCAGTTCTTCCTAAATGGAGCCTGCTACTTTAATGCAATTCCAGCTGCTGCCCTAGCCCTTCCTGGGCTGCCACCTACAGCACACCTGAGCTTCTACCGGTGCTCAGCTGACCTGGGAGAGGCACAGGTGCCCACCGCCACTCTTCTGTCCTTTACCTACTTACTATCCCCTTAGCATGCACCATCACATTGGGATATACTTATTTTACCTTTTTTGTTTTGGGTGGATGGACTCTTTCTCTGTTGCCCAGGCTGGAGTGCAGTGGCATGATCTTGGCTCACTGCAACCTCTGCCTCTTGAGTTCAAGCAATTCTCCTGTCTCAGCCTCCTGAGTATTTGCAATTACAGGAAAGTGCCACCATACCCAGCTTATCTTTTTATTTTTTGTAGTTTTTAGTAGCCATGGTGTTTCACTATGTTGGCCAGGCTGGTCTTGAACTCCTGACCTCAGGTGAACTGCCATCCTCAGTCTCCTCAAGTGCTGGGATTACAGGCATGAGCCACTGCACCTGGCTGGGATATATTTATTATACATGCTATTTATTAACATGGCTAACTTTCTGTCCCTCCCTACTGGAATCTGAAGAATATAGGTAAAGATTTTTGTGCTATTTACTGCTGTGTTCCTCAGTGCAGAAAACAGAGTCTGGGATGTAGGAGATGCTTTATGAGTCTTTTGTTGTTGTTGTTGATGTTGTTTGTTTTGGGGATGGAGTTTCACTCTGTCATGCAGGCTGGAGTGCAGTGGCTTGATTTCAGCTCACTGCAATCTCCACCTTTCAAGTTCAAGCGATTCTTCTGCCTCAGCCTCCAGAGTAGCTGGGATTACAGGCATGTGCCACCACTTCTGGCTATATATATATATATATATATATATATATATATATATATATATATTTGTATTTGTAGTAGAGACAGGGTTTCTCTCAAACTGCTGACCTCAGGTGATTCACCCATGTTGGTCTCCCAAAGTACTGGGATTACAAGTGTGAGCCACCACACCCAGGCTTTATTGTTGTTTTTGAGACAGAGTCTCACTCAGTTGCCCAAGATGGAATGCAGTGGTGTGATCTCAGCTCACTGCAACCTCTGCTTCCCAGTTTCAAGTGATTTTCATGCCTCAGCCTCCTAAGCAGCAGGAATTATTATTATTTTTTTTTTGGTGGCATGTGCCACCACATCCAGCTAATCTTTGTTATGTGGAGACAGGGTTTCACCATGTTGGCAACGCTGGTCTCAAACTCCCAACCTCAGATTATCCACCCACCTCAGCCTCCCAAAGTGCTGGGATTACAAGGGTGAGCCACAGTGTCCAGCCACACACCATCTTTGGAAGGTAATTCAAGGTAATCAACAGACAGGGCTTGTCTCTGCGGATGGGACTAGAGAGATGGTGAAACCCTTACAGGAAAGAGATCCCAATCCAGACACCAAGAGAGGGTTCATGGATCTCATACAAGAAAGAATTAGGGGGATGTCCACAGAGTAGAGTGAAAACAAGATTATTAAGAAAGTAAAGGGGCCAGGCATGGTAGCTCATGCCTGTCATTCCAGCACTTTGGGAGGCCAAGGCAGGCAGATCACCTGAAGTCGATAGTTTGAGACCAGCCTGACCAACATGGAGAAACCCAATCTCTACTACAAATATAAAATTAGCTGGGTGTGGTGGTACATGCCTATAATCCCAGCTACTTGGGAGGCTGAGGCAGAAGAATCTCTTGAACCTGGGAGGTGGAGATTGCAGTGAGCCAAGATCAAGCCATTGCATTCCAGCCTGGGCAACAAGAGCAACACTATATCTAAAAAAAAAAAAAAAAAAAAAAAAAAAAAAAAAAGTGCTGGGCATGGTGGCTTATGCCTGTAATTCTAGCACTTTGGGAGGCTGAGGTGGGTGGATCACCTGAGGTCTGGAGTTCAAGATCAGCCTCGCCAACATGGTGAAATCCCATGATCACTAAAAATACAAAAATTAGCTGGGCATGATGGTGGGTGTGTATAATCCCAGCTACCCAGGAGGCTGAGGCAGGAGAATCACTTGAACCCAGAAGGCAGAAGTTGCAGTGAGCTAAGATCACACCACTACACTCCAGCCTGGGCAACAGAGTGAGACTCTGTCTCAAAAAAAAAGAAGGAAAGAAAGAAAGAAAAAGAAGAAAGAAAGAAAGAAAGAAAGAAAGAGAGAGAGAGAGAAAGAAAGGATGGAAGGAAGGAAGAAAAGGAGTAAAAGAATGGCTATTCAATAGGTGGAATGGCCCTGAGGGATGCCGGGTGGCTATTTTTATGGTTATGTTTGATCCTATGCTAATCAAGGGGTGGGTTATTCATAAATTTTTCAGGAAAGGGGTGGGCAGTTCCTGGAGCTGAGGGTTTCTCTCCTCTTTAGACCATATAAGGAAATTTCTGGACACTGCCATGGCATTTGCAAACTGTCATGGCACTGGTGGGAGTGTCCCTTAGCATGCTAGTAATGCATTATAATTAGCAAACAGTGAGCAGTGAGGATGACCAGAGGTCACTTTCTTCACCATCTTGATTTTGGTGAGATGTGGCAGCTTCTTTATGGCATCCTGTTTTAACAGCAGGGTCTTTATGACCTGTGTCTTGTGATACCCGTCCTGCCAACCTCCTGTCTCCTCCTGTGACTAAGAATGCCTGGGACAGGAGTGGTGGCTCATGCCTGTAATCCCAACAGTTTAGGAGGCTGAAGTGGGCAGGTCACCTGAGGTCAGGAGCTTGAAATTGCCCTGGCCAACATGATGAAATCCTGTCTCTGCTAAAAATACAGAAAATCAGCTGGGCATGGTGGTGTGTGCCTGTAGTCCCAGCTACTTGGGAGGCTGGGGCAGAAGAATCATTTGAACCTGGGAGGTGGAGATTGAAGTGAGCTGAGATCACACCACTGCGCTCCAGCCTGGTGACAGAGTGAGACTCCATCTCAAAAAAAGAAACAAGAAAAAAATGCCTGACCTCCTGGGAATGTGGTCCAGCAGGACTTGGCCTCATTTTACCCAGACCCTATTCAAGATGGAGTTGCTCTGGTTCTAACCCCTCTGACAAAACTGACTTTGCAAATCGAGACGGTCACAGAAATCAGAAATTTAGTTTATAGTTTAAATGATAATAGCCCTTCCCCAAACTACCCCTGCCAAGTTAATAAATGGCTACCAAGTTAGGAGGGTGAGAGGGGCCTGAGTTCATCCATTATTCCAGAGGTGACAAGATTTGCAGCTTCCCCAATTACTCCTGTAAGTAACATCGCATTGTAGAACCTGGGATTGGCCTTTGGAGGTGTTTTTTCAGGCTTTTGATTTTTTTTTTTTTTTTTTTTTTTTTTTTTTTTGAGACAGAGTCTTGCTCTGTCACCCAGGCTGGGGTGCAGAGGCATCATCTCACCTCACTGCAACCTATGCCCCCCAGATTCAAGTGATTCTGCTGCCTCAGCCTCCCAATAGCTGGGATTACAGGCATGAGCCACCATGCTTGGCTACGTTTTTGTATTTTTAGTAGAGACAGAGCTTCACCATTTTTGTCAGGCTGATCTCAAACTCCTGACCTCAGGTGATCCACCCACCTGGGCCTCCCAAGGTGCTGTGATTACAGGTGTGAGCCACCACACTGGTCCAAAACTCTCTTTACTGCAATGCCATGGTCTTTAAGAATGGATTTTGTTGGTGCAGTGAGCAGGAATAACCAGTCGGGTTACAATTGTTGCTGGTGGGCTGGTGCCAGTTCTTGGCTTTCACTGCACAGAAGAATTTGAGGGTAGGTTCAAAGTTTGAGTAAGCAAAAAAATTTTTTGCAAAATGAAAGTACTCTCTGAGAGGCAGAGCAAACTGTTCACAGGGAGAGACAGCAGCGAGGCCCTTAAAAGAAATTCCATTAATGGTACCGTATGTACATAGTCATAAAATACCAGTGAGGTCAGGTGTGCAAAGGTGGACCTGCAGTTGGACTCAGGATCCACAGACTCGAACATACATCACATGTATCAAGAGCATACAAAGTCTCCACCTAGGGGTGGCTTTTGTTTTGTTTTGTTTTGTTTTGTTTTGAGATGGAGTCTTGCTCTGTCACCCAAGCTGGAATGCAGTGGCACGATCTATGCTCACTGCAACCTCCACCTCTCAGGTTCAAGAAATTTTCCTGCCTCAACCTTGGGGTTTTTTTAGCTATTAAAATGAGGGAAAGGTTGACAGGGTGTGGTGGCTCATGCCTATAATCTCAGCCCTTTAGGAGGCCAAGGCAGGCAGATCACTTGAGGTCAGGTGTTCAAGACCAGCCTGGCCAACATGGAGAAACCCCCTCTTTACTAAAAATATGAAACTAGCCAGGCATAGTGGTACATGCCTGTAGTCCCAGCTAACTCAGGAGGCTAAAGCAGGAGAATCAATTGACCCAGGTGACGGAGGTTGCTGTGAGCTGAGATCGCACCATTGCACTCCAGCCTGGGCAACAAGACTGAAACTCCATTTTTAAAAACAATTATCCAGGCATACTGGTGAGTGCTAGTAGTCCCCCAGCTACTTGGGAGGCTGAGGCAGAAGAATTGCTTGAACTTGGGAGGTAGAGGCTGCAGTGAGCCAAGATTGTGCCACTGCATTCTAGCCTGAGCAACAGAGCGACACTCATTCTCAAAAAAATCAAACAAAATGAGGAAAAGTTTACTGTTCACTAAACCTTAAATCTAGCTGCACATGTGGGGCCTGGAAGAATTCCCTGGCTCCTTTTAAGGCAGGAATTTGTAGCCAATAGCTTCTTAGGCTTTCTGATTGGCTGCAGATTGGAGAAGCTACATCAGGAATAAGGGACTTTTTCTTCCCAGGCTGTACTGGGTATGAAGAACTTGTAACCCATCTGGCAGTCTCTGGTATCCTTTTGGACTGCTTACCTTGCAAAAGGGATAGGTGCTCACAGACAAGAGTGCAAGGGATGCAGAGCCCACTGGGCTTCACACAAGTGGACAAGTCAGCATGGCCACCTAATCTAACTTATCCTGCCTCACAATGGAAGGTAAAGACTCCTGCATTGGCCAGGTGTGGTGCCTCACCCCCCTAATCCCAGCACTTTGGGAGGCCAAGGCAAGTGGATCACAAGGTTAGGAGTTCAAGACCAGCCTGATCAACATGGTGAAACCCCATCTCTACTAAAAATACAAAAATGTGTTGGGTGTGGTGGCAAGTGCCTGTAATCCCAGCTACTTGGGAGGCTGAGGCAGGATAATTGCTTGAACCCAGGAGGCAGAGGTTGCGGTGAGCCAAGATCACAGCACTGCACTCCAGCCTGGTCAAGAGAAACCCTATCTCAACAAAACAAAACAAAACAAAAAACAGAGACTTTTGCATTTTTCCTGGGTCTAAACTCTAAAAGCAGCTCCTCCAACTCAGGGCCCACAGGCTGAATGCAGCCCAGGATGGCTTTGAATGAAGCTCAACACAAATTCCTAAAGTTTTTTTTTTTTTTTTTTTTTTTTTTTTTCCAGACAGAATCTGTCTCTCTCGCCCAGGCTGGACTACAGTGCCACAATCTCGTCTCACTGCAATCTCCACCTCCTGGATTCAAGTGATTCTTCTGCCTCAGTCTTCCAAGTATCTGGGATTAGAGGCGCCCACCACTATGCCCAGCTAATTTTGTATTTTTAGTAGAGGCAAGATTTCACTCTGTTGGTCAGGCTGGTCTTGAACTCCTGATCTCTTGATCCAACGGCCTTGGCATCCCAAAGTGCTGGAATTACAAGCGTGAGCCACTGGGCCTTGTCCCTAAACTTTCTTAAAACATTATGAGATTCTTTTGCAACTTTTGTTTTGTTTTAGCTCGTCAGCTATCACTAGTGTTACTGTATTGAAATAAACAATTATTTAAATGTGCCCCAATGAAGCCAAAAGATTGGATACCCATGTCTAAAGCAACCCAACAAATTATTCACAAATTTGAAAATGTGAACTAAGTGGCCACCACAATGCACTCATTAATAAGAAAAGACACGTGTCCACAAATGCATAAAAATGACCTTATTTCTGGAAGAAATAAGAGACGTTCAAGGAAGAAAAATCCCAAGAATGGGAATATCTTTGTACAGGAGTATGTTAGCACAAGGATGTGTTGGCTGGAAAAAATGAGCACTTACCACTTATTTTAGCGTTTATTGTTTATCAGGGTAACCCGGCATTGGAGGATTGCGAAAGGTCACTCCCCCAGCTTCGTCCATGGCTTTGGTCTGGTTTTAGCCACGCTCCGGGTTGGATCCAGTACAAGCCACGCCCACAGCGCGATTCTAACCTGAGACAAGCCCTTGAGGGCGGGTTTGCCAACAACGCCAATCTCATCTCAGAGGGAGGGAACTCGCTTTTCCTGCTCAGCGATTGGAGGGCGCAGGTCGCTCCACCCACCTTTGAGGCTCCACCAATCCCAAACTTAGGACTAGCCCGCTTTTCGGGCTGCCAGCTGCGTGGGAACCGAAACGCGCAGCATCTGTCTATAACCCGCTGCACAGTCGTTCCTAGCGGCCACAGCGCTTACCTGAGTGCGGTGTCTGCTCTGTCCAGTGCCGGATTTGGCTCCGTGTCTGCTTGGTGGCCGAGGCCAAGGGAGGGGACTCCCGTGCCAGGGTGTGGGGAGGTTTGGGTCAAAGGACGGGGGCGGAATTCAGAGGGCAAAGGGCAGGCTCCTTTAATGCAGCATTTCTGGCTCCACGCCCCAGGGAGGAGGCTCCGGAGGCCAGTGGAACTGGGCTGAGCTTCAGGGGTCCTGGTTGAAGACCCCTGAAGCATTTTGAACCCCTAGGCCTGGTTACCCGTGCCTGTCCCGCCATCGGATTTGGAGGGAAGGGTGGGGTTTAGGTGAAATGTAAATACAGCATGGTTTCCATTTGGCTCAGAACAAGCGTGTAAAGGGGTCACCATCGGGTCTGGGCTTCGAAGTGCAGCCCGGTCCCATTTCCTTGGGAACCACAAGATAAGACAGCTGTAGATTCTTATGTCCCAAAACGCCTTATGAGAGCCCTGCACCTGGGTTGGAAATGGAGGTGGATTCTCTGTGTCCAAGGAAGTCACCCTCTGGGCGGACAAGAGAAGTTCATTCTTACTGATAAAATGCCAATTACTGTGTATGATTGTAATGTGCAAGGTATTGAGTGAGCTGAAAGACGTTCATGGCTCAGAAAAAGATGTCCTTGGCAGAAATATTATTTTTTGTTAATTTTCCAGCTGATATTATCTGGGTCTATCTTCCCAGCCAGATGAACATGTAGGCAGATACTTCCTCAATCAAAGTTGATTTTTATTATCTTGATGGCTGTATCCTGCGCACCGATGTTTTCTGCTCAGCAGGGCACCCTCCTGGGGTTCTAATCCTGGCCCAAGCCTTAATCAGCTCTCGGGTGATATAAGGCAAGTTGCCAAGCTCCTCACGGCCTCAGTTTCCACATCTGTAAAACGAAAGTACGTAACATTACCAGCACTTGTCAAATAATGAGCGCTGTGTGTGGATGACTGTTAGAAGCTCATCATGACCATTATCACCCTCCTGTAAATGTCTTAGACCCCTTAAGACAGCATGGTTACAGCGGACAAAATGATGGACTTTGGAGAAAAGACTCTCTGAGACCAAACAGAGTCTAAAGCAGTGATTATCAAAGAGGGGAGGAGAGATTTTATGCCCAGGGGACACTTGACAATGTCTGGAGACATTTGATTATCCCAACTGGGGATGTGGGTGAGGCTGCTGGCAGTCAGTGGATGCGGAGGTCTAGGGTGCTTCTTCTCAACATGCTACAATGACTAGCACACCAGCTATTCTGGATATCAGCCCACCTTGATATCATTTTAATTTAATTCCCTCTTTTTTTTTATTGCATTTTAGGTTTTGGGGTACATGTGAAGATCATGCAAGATTGTTGCATAGGTACACACATGGCAGTGTGGTTTTCTGCCTTCCGTCCCCTCCCCTATATCTGTCATTTCTCCCCATGCTATTTCTTCCCACCTCCTCCCCAGTCCCTCCCCCATTTCCCCCCAACGTACCCTAGTGTGTAGTACTCCCTTCCCTGTGTCCATGTGTTCTCATTGATCAACACCCGCCTATGAGTGAGAATATGCGGTGTTTGATTTTCTGCTCTTGTGTCAGTTTGCTGAGAATGATGGTTTCCAGGTTCATCCATGTCCCTACAAAGGACGAGAACTCATCGTTTTTGATGGCTGCGTAATATTCCATAGTGTATATGTACCACATTTTCCCTATCCAGTCTATCATCGTTGGGCATTCGGGTTGGTCCCAGGTCTTTGCTATTGTGAACAGTGCTGCAATGAACATTCGTGTGCATGTGTCCTTATAGTAGAATGATTTATAATCCTTTGGATATATACCCAGTAATGGGATTGCTGTGTCAAATGGGATTTCTATTTTTAGGTCATTGAGTAATCACCACACTGTCTTCCACAATGGTTGAATTAATTTACATTCCCACCAACAGTGTAAAAGTGTTCCTATTTCTCCACATCCTCTCCAGCATCTGTTGTCTCCAGATTTTTTAATGATCGCCATTCTAACTGGTGTGAGTTGGTATCACAATGTGGTATTGATTTGCATTTCTCTAATGACCAATGATGATGAGCATTTTTTCATGTTTGTTGGCCTCCTGTATGTCTTCTTTTGTAAAGTATCTGTTCATATCCTTTGCCCATTTTTGAATGGGCTTGTTTGTTTTTTTCTTGTAGATCTGTTTTAGTTCTTTGTAAGTTCTGGCTATCAGTCCCTTGTCAGATGGGTAGACTGCAAAATTTTTTTCCCATTCTGTTGGTTGCCAATTCACTCTACTGACTGTTTCTTTTGCCATGCAGAAGCTGTGGAGTTTGATTAGGTCCCATTTGTCTATTTTGGCTTTTGTTGCCACTGCTTTTGGCATTTTGGTCATGAAGTCCTTGCCTAGGCCTATGTCCTGAATGGTTTTGCCTAGATTTTCTTCTAGAGTTTTTATGGTGTTAGGTCTGATGTTTAAGTCTTTAATCCGTCTGGGTTAATTTTGGTGTAAGGTGTCAGGAAGGGGTACAGTTTCTGCTTTCTGCACATGGCTAGCCAGTTTTCCCAACACCATCTATTAAACAGGGAATCCTTTCCCCATTGCTTGTTTTTGTCAGGTTTGTCGAAGATCAGATGGTTGTGGGTATGTTGTATTTCCTGTGAGGCCTCTGTTCTGTTCCATTGGTCTATATCTCTGTTTTGGTACCAGTACCATGCTGTTTTGATTACTGTAGCCTTGTAGTATAGTTTGAAGTCTGGTAGTGTGATGCCTCTTGCTTTGTTCTTTTTGCTTAGAAATGACTTGGCTATGCAGGCTTGCTTTTGGTTCCATATGAAGTTTAAGGTGTTTTTTTCCAGTTCTGTGAAGAAGGTCATTGGTAGCTTGATGGGAATAGCATTGAATCTGTAAGTTACTTTGGGCGGTATGGCCATTTTCACGATGTTGATTCTTCCTAACCATGAACATGGAATGTTTCGCCATCTGCTTGTGTCCTCTCTTATTTCTTCGAGCAGTGGCTTGTAGTTCTCCTTGAAGAAGTCCTTTACGTTCCTTGTTAGTTGTATTCCTAGGTATTTTATTCTCTTTGTAGCAATTGTGAATGGCAGTTCGTTCTTCATTTGGCTCTCTTTAAGTCTGTTACTGGTGTATAGGAATGCTTGTGATTTTTGCACATTGATTTTGTATCCTGAGACTTTGCTGAAGTTGTTTATCAGTTTCAGGAGATTTGGGGGTGAGACGATGGGGTTTTCTAGATATACAAGCATGTCATCTGCAAATAGAGACAATTTGATTTCCTTCTTTCCTAATTGAGTACCCTTTATTTCTTTTTCTTGCCTGATTGCCCTGGCTAGAACTTCCAGTACTATATTGAATAGGAGTGGTGAGAGAGGGCATCCTTGTCTAGTGCCAGATTTCAAAGGGAATGCTTCCAGTTTTTGCCCGTTCAGTATGATATTGGCTGATGGTTTGTCGTAAATAGCTTTTATTGTTTTGAGATACGTTCCGTCAATACCTAGTTTATTGAGGGTTTTTAGCATAAAGGGCTGTTGAATTTTGCCAAAGGCCGTCTCTGCAACAATTGAGATAATCATGTGGTTTTTGTCTTTGGTTCTGTTTATGTGGTGAATTACATTTATGGACTTGCGTATGTTGAACCAGCCTTGCATTCCCGGGATGAATCCTACTTGATCATGGTGGATGAGCTTTTTGATACGCTGTTGCAATCGGTTTGCCAGTATTTTATCGAAGGTTTTTGCATCTATGTTCATCATGGATATTGGCCTGAAATTTTCTTTTCTTGTTGAGTCTCTGCCGGGTTTTGTTATCAGGATGATGTTTGTCTCATGAAATGATTTGGGAAGGATTCCCTCTTTTTGGATTGTCTGGAATAGTTTCAGAAGGAATGGGTATCAACTCCTCTTTGTATGTCTGGTAGAATTCAGCTGTGAACCCATCAGGACCTGGGCTTTTTTTGGGTGGTAGGCTCTTTATTGCTGCCTCAACTTCAGACCTTGTTATTCGTCTGTTCAGGGTTTTGACTTCTTCTGGATTTAGGCTTGGGAGGATGCAGGTGTCCCAGAATTTATCCATTTATTCCAGGTTTACTAGTTATGTGCATAGAGTTGTTTGTAATAATCTCTGATAATGATTTGGATTTCTGTGGAATCTGTGGTGATATCCCCTTTATCTTTTTTATTGCATCAATTTGGTTATTCTCTCTTTTCTTTTTTATTGATCTGGCTAGTGGTCTGTCTATTTTGTTGATTTTTTCAAAAAACCAGCTCCTGGATTTATTGATTTTTTGAAGAGTTTTTGTTTCTCTATTTCCTTCAGTTCTGCTCTGATCTTAGTTCTTTCCTGTCTTCTGCTAGGTTTTGGGTTTTTTTGATCTTGCTCCTTTAGCTCTTTCAATTTTGTTGATAGGGTGTCAATTTTAGATCTCTTCTTTCTTCTGATGTGGGCACTCATTGCTATATATTTTCCTCTAGAGACTGCTTTAAATGTGTCCCAGAGATTCTGGTATGTTGTGTCTTTGTTTTCATTGGTTTCGAAGAACATCTTTATTTCTGCCTTCATTTCATTGTTTATCCAGTCAACGTTCAAGAGCAAGTTGTTCAGTTTCCATGAAGCTGTGCAGTTCTGAGTTAGTTTCTGCATTCTGAGTTATAACTCGATTGCACTGTGGTCTGAGAGACGTTTGTTATGACTTCAGTTCTTTTGCATTTGCTGAGGAGTGATTTATTGCCAATTACGTGGTCAATTTTAGAGTAGGTGTGATGTGGTGCTGAGAAGAATGTATATTCTGTGGATTTGGGGTGGAGAGTTCTGTAAATGTCTATTAGATTTGCTTGTTCCAGGTCTGTATTCAGGTCCTGGATATCCTTGTTGATTTTCTGTCTGGTTGATCTGTCTAATATTGACAATGGGGTGTTAAAGTCTCCCACTATTATTGTGTGGGAGTCTAAGTCTCTTTGTAAGTCAATAAGAACTTGCCTTATGTATCTGGGTGCTCCTGTATTGGGTGCGTATATACTTAGGATCGTTAGCTCTTCTTGTTGCAGTGATCCTTTTACCATTATGTAATGTCCTTCTTTGTCTCTTTTGATCTTTGTTGCTTTAAAGTCTATTTTATCAGAGATGAGAATTGCAACTCCTGCTTTTTTCTGCTCTCCATTTGCTTGGTAGATCTTCCTCCATCCGTTTATTTTGAGCCTTTGTGTATCCTTGCGTGTAAGATGGGTTTCCTGAATACAGCACACTGATGGGTTTTGGCTTTTTATCCAATTTGCCAGTCTGTGTCTTTTGATTGGGGCATTTAGTCCCTTGACATTTAGGGATAGTATTGTTATGTGTGAATTTGATACTGTCATTTTGATGCTACCTGGCTGTTTTGTTGGTTAGTTGATGCAGATTCTTGATTGTGTTGTTGCTCTTTTACCATTTGGTGTGTTTTTGGAGTGGCTGGTACTGGTTGTTCCTTTATATGTGTAGAGCCTCTTTCAGGAGTTCTTGTAGAGCAGGTTTGGTGGTGATGAAATCTCTGAGTCCTTGCTTGTTCACAAAGGATTTTATTTTTCCTTCACTTCTGAAGCTTAGTTTGGCTGGATAGGAGATTCTGGGTTGAAAGTTCTTTTCTTTAAGGATGTTGAATGTTGGCCCCCAATCTCTTCTGGCATGTAGGGTTTCTGCTGAGAGATCTGCTGTGAGTCTGATGGGTTTTCCTTTGTGGATAACTTGACCTTTCTCTCTGACTGCCCTTAGCATTTTCTCTTTCATTTCAACCCTGGTGAATCTGACGATTATGTGCCTTGGGGTTGCTCTTCTTGAAGAATATCTTTGTGGTGTTCTCTGTATTTCCTGGATTTGAATATTGGCCTGCCTTCCTGGGTTGGGGAGGTTTTCCTGGATAACATCCTGAAGAGTATTTTCCAGCTTGGATTCATTCTCTTCATCACATTCAGGTACACCTATCAAACGTAGATTAGGTCTTTTCACATAGTCCCACATTTCTTGAAGATTTTGTTCATTCCTTTTTGTGCTTCTTTCTTTGTTCTTGCCTTCTCTTTTTATTTCATTGAGTTGATCTTCGACCTCTGATATCCTTTTTTCTGCTTGGTCAATTCGGCTGTTGAAGCTTGTGCATGCTTCACGAAGTTCTCGTGTTGTGTTTTTCAGCTCCATCAATTCACTTATATTCCTCTCTATGCTGTCCATTCTCGTTAGCATTTCGTCCAATCTTTTTTCAACGTTCCTAGTTTCTTTGTGCTGGGTTAGAACATGTTCTTTGAGCTCACTGTAGTTTCTTACTACCCACCTTCTGAAGTCTGATTCTGTCATTTCATCACCCTCCTTCTCCATCTGGTCTGGTTCCCTTGCTGGTGAGGAGTTGTGATCCCTTTTAGGAGGAGAGGTGTTCTGGTTTCGGGAGTTTTCATCCTTTTTGCGCTGGTTTCTTCCCATTTTTGTGGGTTTATCCACCTGCTGTCTTTGTAGTTACTGTCTTTCAGATTGGGTCTCTGAGTGAGCTTCTAGTTCGTGGATGCTGAAGTTACTTCTTCTTTTTTTTTTTTTTTAGCTTTCCTTCTAACAGTCTGGCCCCTCTGCTGTAGGACTGCTGAGGTCCTCTCCGGGCCCTGCTTGCCTGGGGATCACCTGCAGCAGCTGCAGAACAGTAAGGGTTGCTACCAGTTTCCTCTTCTGCTATCTTTGTCCCAGAAGGATGCCCGCCAACTGTCAGTCCATTTTCTCCTTTATGAGGTGAGTCTTTGGATCTATGGGGGTCAGGGAGCTACTTGAGGAGACAGCCTATCTTTTCTTGGGGCTTTAGTCCTGAGCTTTGAGCTCCGTTGTTCGTTCAGAGCTGCTGGGCAGGTATGTCTAGGCTGCTGCAGCTGAACTCATAAAGCACTTTTTGTTCCCAGGTGCTCTGTCCCAGGGAGTTGGGCTTTATGAGTTTCTATTGCTCTGCTGCCTTTTTTGATTTTTGTTTCAGGTCTGCCTTGCCCAGCTAGCCGCCCACTTGGCCACTGCCTGCCCACAGAGGCTTTGCTGAGCTGCTGTGGGCTCCGCCCAGCTGCCCTGTGCTCTTCCCTGCTGTCCTGTTTATATGGGAGTAGTCAGAACTGTCTCAGCAACGGTGGCCCTGCCTCTGTTATGGGGGACTCTCTCTGTTGTGGCAGGTTGCCTTGGCAATGGCGGTTTGCCTCGGCGATGATGGCCTGCCTCCATAGTGGCAGAGAGTCTCAGTAATGGCGGACGCCCCTCCCCCACCGAGCCAGACCATCCCGGGTTCAGCTGTGCTTGGTGTGAAGGGCTCAACCCAGAGGGTTTCCAATTACTGTTTTTGTTTTCGTTGTTGTTGGGGGTGGAGGGGTGGGACCAACCGAGCCTGATCACCTGGCTCCCTGACTCAGAGTCTTTTCTTTTAAGTTGAATGACCCCAGGTTCCAGTCACTTGTTGAAAAGGCGCCGGGATCTCGTGCTGTGACTCACTGAGTCGGCTCAAACTGTGGCGCTGGCTCCTGGTGGATTTTTTGCCTAGGAATCTCCTGGCCTGGCTCACTATTTCAGATGAATGGGCAACTCTGCCATCTCAGGGCTCCGATCGCCAGCTAAGAGGGCTCCCAGACCAGTGGCTTTTGTACGGAGAACCGCAGTGACAGGGCATGGTCACAGCAGCCGCATGGGCCGAATCAGCCGCGTGGGGGCCAAAACAGCTGCACTGGCTGGAACTGCGGCGCTGGCGACCCCTCTGCCTGGGTATCTCCTGGTCTGTGGGCAACAAAAATTCGTCTGGAAATGTGGCATCCACTCGCCCTCTGCACTTTCACTGGGAGCTGAAGTCCTGAACTGTTCTTAGGCGGCCATCTTCCCAGCATTCAATCTAATTCCCTCTTTAAAGGCCTATCTCTAAATACCTTCTGAGGTACTGTGGGTTAGGATTTAAACTTACAAATTTGTGGGGATGCAGCTCACCCCTTAACATTATACACACATGAAGCCGGGCATGGTGGCTCACACCTGTAATCCCAGCACTTTGGGAGGCTGAGGAGGGTGGATCACGAGGTCAGGAGTTGGAGATCAGCCTGACCAACATGGTGAAATCCATGTTTTACTAAAAATGCAAAATTAGCTGGGTGTGGTGGCACATGCCTGTAATCCCAGCTACTCAGGAGGCTGAGGCCAGAGAATTGCTTGAACCTGGGAGTTGGATGTTGTGGTGAGCAGAGATCATGCCATTGCAGTCCAAGCCTGAGCAACAAGAGCAAAACTTGAGAGCGAGAGAGAGAGAGAGAGGCAAAGAAGGAAAAAGAAAGAAAGAAAATTCATAGAACCACACCTCAAAAAAAATTCAATTTGACCAAATAGTACTATAAAATAGGAAGGGTCAAATGGCTCATGCCTGT